>NW_023419242.1:0-3151 GCF_002922805.2 Oryzias melastigma
TCCATATTTCTACGTTTCTTTACCTTTTTTTTCCCTCCCCCCAAGGAATAGAAATACCTTTTTTTCCCCCAACAAATGTTAGAGTGGCAGGTTTACGGTCAGAAGTTGTTGCATAAGTGTAAAGGACACAAATGTATGCAGGCAGACAGACGCGGGGCGATTGAAATCATTTTATTATGATGCCTTGAAGCCCTGCTGTGACAGGTAATCAGAAAGCACAAACAGGAGTAGGAAATGGGTGTTGACACGGCTGAAGCAAAGCCAACCATGTTAACAGTAATAATGGGGAAAAAGAACTGGCACTGAACAATGGAAACTGAGCTTATTAATGCCAAAGTGGGGGAATATATAACATAATGCAGGTGTGGCAGATCATAGGTGTGAAAGCAGGAAGGAAAACCTAATAAGATGCAGAAGCTAGTGAGCTCTATTTTAAAAAATAACTCTCAAAAACAAGTTTGCCTGTAAGTGAACACTTGTGTGGTTTTGTACAGTTTGAACAGACACTAGCAATAAACCTATATCAGGAAAATGAAGGCCGTAGTCCTAATAGCCCTTATAGGTGGATACCGGCTGGGTGAAAAAGTGGGCACACAGGTGAAACTCCCCAAACCCTGCGCAAGGGGCCTTTAAATCCTGTTGAAATAAGTGTGCACTCCACACAGAGCCTGACTATTAGAATTTAGAAAATCATCCAAGACTAGAGAGCCCTGCAAGGCAAGAGGACCTGGTCACAGAAAAGATGGTGGCTGTAAATCATTAGTTGGAAATGGAAATTCCACAAGATTTCAGAGTTCTAACCACTTTTATTATTTAGGTGTTCAGGATTATCTTAAAATGTGGGTTAACGCTTTATTAAAGGATATCAGCAAAAGTGATACAAGATTTTTAAAACTGTTGAGACTTTTTGGATTGGAGCTTTAGCTCCAAACCAATGTTTTTGGCGCAGTTGGCTACAACCCTTTACGCTATCAACGTGAATCAGCTCTGTTGCAAAGAAATCCGGCTTTGCAAAGATATAAAATGACTTTATATTAGTAATTTGTTGGATATTGCACGTTGATCATGTGGAGTTACAGTATGTCAAATAGCATTGTAGGTTTTGACAGAAACACCTCAAATTTCAAAGCTTAAAACGCAGAAAAAAAGTCAAACTCCTGTGTAAGATTTTACTATTTTTATTAAGTACTACTGTTCAATAGTTAGATTTTATTACGTTTATTTCTCTTTTAACTTTAAAAAATCATTAGAATATCCACCGGTACATATAGTATGAAACATGTAGAATAGATTATGAAAATACTTACACATACAGCCCAAGTAGTTTTTTCTTTTTTCCTTCTGGGGAATCTCCTAATTAGATTTCAGGAATGGGTGACAGCTCCTTGAAAACTCCTCATATTCCTCCCCAAACCACATCACCCAATCTTGCAAGGTCTAACTGGCTGTTGTGCCTCTGTCCCACTGCATTAGAAATGAGCTGACAACAGACACAAGCGACAGCTCCAGAGAGGAGCAATAATCTAGCTGCCTTCTTCTTCTTCTTCGTGTTTGGCACAACAAATCTGTCGGGATAGGTGGCAGCCAGACACACTGCAGCTGCCTGGGCCCAACTTCATCTAATCAACATCCCGCTCTTGCTGGATTTGAAGAGCCACGTCCTTATTTCTTATTGGAGTTTCCTCGGGTTTCAAACTACTTACACCTGACACGCGACAGGGCAATGTCTGGGAATCTGGAGCCATTAATTCAGACTCTGTGAGAGCGTAACAAGGAACACCAAACTGCAGGATAACAGCACCAACCAGGAACAGGGAATCAGTGAGGAGAAATTGTTGTTTATCCTCTGAATGTGTTAAAAACACAACACTAAACCCAAGATAAGATACAAGCTTGTTTAATCACACTACAAAAACTTGGAAGACTAAAAAATACACACTAGACAGAAACCCAGTCAATCCTAATCAGCTGAACTGTAAAAAGTGAAATGTTTGAATCCATTATTGAAAGTTCTGTAATTAGTAATGTTTAATATTAGTTTTGGACGGATGAAAAACTAATATTTTGAATGTAACAAATTACAGAATTTCTGCTAATTGATCCAATGTTTTACTTTTTACAGTGTAGACTCAGTATCTAAATACATATTTTTTAAAGTTTTTACCAACCTATAGGCAGGACAATGATCCCTGTTGCTAAAAGTTCCACACATGTATGTTTTTAAAGTTTGTAATTAGTATGATTGCATTAAAAATAAAGAGTAGAAAAGATATATTTAGCATGAATCTGCATTTATAAAGCATATTTTATAAAATACACATAGTCTAATTAGCCCTTTAACACTAGAGATGTCACAGTTGGCTACTAAATAACACACTTTTTGACATATTGCTTTTCTCCACTTCAGAATCTGCTGGATTTCCGTTAACTGCCTAAACGGTTGAAAAGTTGCAGTAGACAAAAGAATGTCAACACTGGAGTAAATCCTGTTAGGACTAGCAATCTTGGTACAAGAAGTAGCTTAAAATGTTTTAAAGTTGATATGTTAGTTAGTCTGAAAGGTAAAAGCAACCATTGGTAAAGACTGGATGCATTTAACTAAAAAAAAAAAAACTAAATAAGCGATGGGCAGATAAAGCCTCACGAAGATTTGAAACATGCCTTCTGGTTGTTTTAAAGTAGAAACAGTGACCCCTGGTGGCTGTCCGAATCCGTGGTCACCTATTGTAAAGAATTACACCTTCCAAATCTGCTTCTCGTAAATACAAATCTAATAAAATTGTTGAAATATGCCTTTGTGTCCATGGAATTTCAGGCAGAATTTGGAAAAAATCCACTGATAAAATGTCTCCTTTCATTAACTAAAGAGACCTCATACAACTTCCAATGCAGGACGTTTCAACTGCAACACGACCCGTCCATTTGGACCTCTAATAGTTACAGATGCAAGTTGTTTTTTCCTGACAACTTCAAACATGTTTCATGTTGGTTTTTGGCCTCAATTCACTCATTAGCAGCAACACAGTTTCCCAGACAGACGCAGTCATGCAGACGAGCAAAGGTTCAAACTGATGGTCTTTGTCCACTCGCATTAATCGAGACGGCAATGATCAGACGGAAAGCCCAAAATTCCTGATGATCGGAACGCTCA
>NW_023419243.1:0-3151 GCF_002922805.2 Oryzias melastigma
AATTCAGAGCCTCGCATACTTGTTGAAGAGTTACTCCATCTGCGCTCCAGCCGTTTTACATGAGCCTGAAATACTGTTTCACTGCCTCTCAGTCATTCCCCATCCATTTATAGCCCTCTTTATGCATGTGTGGTATCATTATGTGAGCTCCATCACCCTGAAGTGGTTTCAGGTCTTCCACATTTTCTAAAAGTGAAATTTACACATATTTCAAGCCCCTCTGAGAGTGCGGTCTCCGTGAATGACCTGAATTTAGAATCTCATCTCCTTTTATCAATGACTCTCAGGAGAGATAACGTCTGGAATGTTTTGGGATAAATCGGTGAAGAATAAACCTGAACGTGGAGTTAATTATTGTTGCCGATTTCCTTTTTTTGCAGTATGGAGACTACGACCCTGAAGTTCATAAACCGGGATTTTTGGCTGAGGAGGAACTACTGCCGAAGAGGGTGAGTGATTGACACTCTTCAAGTGTTGATCTCGGCCTGCACTGCTTACTGTACACAACTCTAAAATGCCTCAAATCATTCTTTATTTCAGGTGATTAACTTGTACCAGATGACTCCAGAAATGTGGGAGGAGAGGATCACCGCGTGTTATGCAGAGCACAGAGGCAGGACGAGGTAGAATCCACCCCAACTTCCCCACCTGTCAAAACAAACTCTCAGCTTATACGAGATGTGCTGAAAACTTGCTCCGAACTTCATGCCAGGCTGGAGTCTTCTCCAGCATTGAGATGCAGGAGCTGAGTATGGGATTCAGTGGTTTAAGGAGGATATTCTTTATTTTAGGGATGACGTTAGGAAAGCCTGCACTGTCCCTGCTGAATGTTGGCATTATGTACTGAAACGCCTCAGTTCTATTTTTGTGTCTTTTGGTTGCTACTTGTTTAAGCTGTCATCCTCAATCAGAACTTTTTATATACGACAAAAAAACTAGTTAAATAAATTCAAATCTGAAGATGTAATTTTAACTCAAACATGTTGGATTTTGAATTACTGTAATCAGAATTTTCTTTTCTTTCATTTAAGTTTAATCTTTTAGACAAATTTTTTACATTCTTTTTCATTAAAATCTAATATAATTTACATTTTTTTTTCTTTTAATTATATCACTGATGATGAGCATGTGCTGCTTCCAAAATCCCCTTTAGTGATGAGTTCATGTGTGAAAATGAGGAACCGGATCCTTCCTGATTATCCTGGAATAATTGTGGCGTCAGGGAAGAAACCATCTGTTGATGTGAGCATCAGCTCATTCAGTCAGACTGTTAGCTGCCGGCAGCTAAACTTTATGATCAAACTGCTGTCATAACACAGTGTTTTATGATAATATGTTTTCTTGATCTCTTTTCACCAGTGAAAGTCCATCGCTTTGTCCATAAATGATATGTCTAACACTTTCTGGCTGGAAAGTGGTGATCTCTAAAGCTTTAGCCCCAACTACCCTTATGTGTGGCTATGGGCCGTCTTTGGGGAAAAATGTTGTAATCTTGCAGGATGGCCCGCATGAAATATCATGGCCATAGACCGCTCAGTGAACCTGTAGAGCAGGGGTGTCAAACTCAATCGCACAAGGGAACAAAATCCAAAACATTCCTTAGGTCGTGGGCCGAACAGGATAAACATTTATTTAACAGTCTAAACAAAAATTTTAAAATCGTAACTTTTTACATAATTATGAACTAGATATATAGCATTACCTGCAATAATGCTAGTGTGAATGCTGTAAGCTGAATGTATATAGCTGAAAACGCTGAAGCTGAAGCCTGCTAAAACAATAACTAAATGCCTAAAAATAACAAGGTTTAGCCAAAACAACTAGCATATAGCTTAAAAAAATAGCTAAACTTAAAAATAACCTAAAAAACTAAGAAAAGCCTAAATTAGCCAAAATAGCTAGCATGCGTCAGGGATGGTGGTGAGTAGATAGATCCCAGACTGGAGTCAGATGAGATTGTTAATTAGTGAAGGTTTATTAGCTTCACAACAACAACAAAATAACAAAAAGGAAGCAGACAGGCAGTGGAGGCAGTGGAGGCAGGGTGCTAGGCCGAAGACAGCTTTACTGGAACCAGGAAGGGACCGAATGGAAGAGAAATAACCTGGCAGGTTGAAGGAGCCACAGAGAGGCTTTTGAAGGTTCAGGAATTAAGATTGGGTGCAGGTGTGCAAGGCCACCAAGTAGAAAAGGCCACGCCTCCTGCCCCACGCCACCCTGTGAAGCACAAAGCAGACAAAAACAACGGCACAAAACAACAACACCAAAACCAATGAAGAAAAACACCAAACCAAAACAGCATGAAGCTGAAATATGAGCTAGACTCCAAAATAGCCTAAAAAACTCTTAGTAGATGCTAAAATAGACCAGAAATCTAGCAGAATGTCAATTTTTGTAACTTTAAAACTGTAACTTTTTAGCATTACTATGAATAAAAACAGGCAGGAATATTATTCCGGAATAAGTCAACTTAAACCTTAACTGACCATAATAAAATAACACTAATAACCATAAAATTATCCGGAGGGCCGGTTACAATTTCCCGGTGGGCTAGGTCCGGCCCCCAGGCCTTGACTTTGACACGTGCTGTAGAGCGAAAATATTCATACAATTTTTCTACGGTCATGCTACGGGTCGCAGCAAACTCTTATGCAACAAGCAAGTTTAAATGAAGGTCCTTAAAAACTGGCTGCGTCAACTCGCATTTAAGCTTCCACTTTAACAAAAAACTTTATGCAAACACGTAGACCAGAATTTCAGCCCAAGGTTTGAAGTCTGGTGGCAAGCTCTACAAATAAATCAAGCATTCATTGATCATGCACTGAAAGTTCAACCGGTTTAATTCAATTCAATTTAATTTATATCGGCCAATATCACAAAAAATGCATTATTGGGCTTCATGCTGGTAATTAAGTAAAAAAACTAAGTAAACTAAATTAAACTGGTTATCCCTGCCCTCAGACCCTCCTTCCCGATAAAGACAAACTCCTAAAAAACCTGATTCAGGAAAAAAGAAGAAACCTGAAGGATGTCCTCATGACGGAGGGATCCTCTCCCAGGACGGACAGGAGATTTACCAGGACTATTAAAGAGGAGTTATCTTATACAACTCTATAACTACGTATCTGAATAGAGTTGAGCAAGATAGGAC
>NW_023419244.1:0-3150 GCF_002922805.2 Oryzias melastigma
AGGGAACGATTTCATGATAGAAAAAAATATAGTTGGAGTGGAACTGTAAAGAGTAATTTTTTTCTTTGCCTTTAACTACAACATCTCAACAACTCAATGCTTTTACCTTTACGTCTTTGCTAATAAAATTCTGAAAAATACATTACTGAATGTCTCAGCAATTCCCTAAATCTTATGCTTTGTGCCCCTTCAGTTAAAGGAGTCCAACCAATTAAACAATCCAATCTGTACCTCAGTGTTAGTGAGTGATTACCAAACAACACAAAGGTTCAGCTAAACTCACCACCGTCTTCAGCTTCATTCTTCAGACTCTCTTAATCAAAACAAGTATCTTGGCCCCATTATACTCAGCTGGATGCCATTGATTGTCAGCCTGCAGAGTTCATCTCCAACCTAATCTATAATGTCTCACCTTAATTTCAATAGAACGAATTGCAAACAGTTTTCTTCTCCTGATTAATACAAACACCACAAAGAAATGGATAGAAATGAACCCTTGATATTTTCTGGTTTCTGCCTCCTATTGAGAGGCATAAACAGATAGATGGGTGGGCATGCACTTCGTTTATCTGAGAAAATTCCTTTTGTCACAGAAACAAGAGTCAGAAGTGATGAAGAATAATGGAAGAAACTGTGTACAGGAGTTGGATGGGTCATCCTCATGTTCTATCTTGATTAAAGAAATGTACACAACCATCTCTGAGCTGCCCATTGATGTAGAGGTTGGCGCTCTCATCTCACTGCTAGAAGACCCTGGTTCAAATCCCAGCTGGTTCCTTTCTGTATGGGTGTATTCAGACTGGACACATTTAGTTTGATTAAAGTAAACCAGAGTTTGTTTTCAACAATAATCTGGAACAAATTTTCTGTATGAATTCACCCTGGTCCGGGACCAGGAACTACTCTTTGACCCATCTTTCAAGGTGGTCTCACATTGTTTCCAATCGTACTGAACTCCCATTCGCTTTGAGTTTCGTAAGCCTGAGCAGGCTCCATGGTAGGAGTGGAACAACTGGACCAAAATGGCCTCCGTGGCCAGGAACTACAGGATGGAAACAAAGTAGCAGAACAAACGATCGGACACAGCAACTCACTGAAATGTGAATGCAGGCGCATTAGAACAATTTTTAACATGATACACATTGCCTTTGACACGGTTTTCCCAATAATCTTTATGTTGCAAACACTTATTAGCATACCATTTTTGTTGTCTCCTCAATAACCATCTTGCAGCATGCCTCTGCTGTACCAAAGTAGCAGTAAAAAGTGTTGTACTTGTTGACACAGACGTTAAAAAATGATCAGCGAAATTTGAAAAGGGAACCATCCCATTTCCGGATTGCAAAGCGTAGGACTTCCATTATTCTCTTCTTGCTTTGCTCCACTCTCATAGCCCAATGACTGAAGAGATCTTTAGTCACATGGTTTTGTTTACGTCCAGTAGACAGTAGTCTGAAAACAGAGGTTCAAGGCTAAAGGCAAGGTTCAAGACTCAACCAAATTAAGCACACTCTGTCTGGATCAGGAATTCCTGTTTCCTCCCACTGCACAAAAACACGCTTTAAAGCAGGGTTGCCCATTCCTGGTTCTCGAGATCTACCACCCTGCCAGTCTTCCAGATCTCCAAGCCCTGCCAGCTGCTGATTAGCTCAGTCAGATGTCTTCAGCTTCTGATTGAATGAACACACCTGGTCCAGGTAATCAGCAGCAAGTAGTGCAAGAAGAGCTTGAAAACAGGTAGGGTGGTAGCTCTCGAGGACCAGGAATGGGCAGCCCTACTTTAAAGATTGATTACAGATTGATTGGTGACTCTAAATTGGTGTGTCCTTGGTGTGTATGTGAGTGTGGATGGTTGTGTGCTCGGCTAAAGACTGGAGACCTGTCCATTGTGTACCGTACAACCTTCTCCGAATGCTACCTACACACATAGTGTTCTCACAGGTGTTTCACTACGTAAAACTAGCACAGCTTGGTGTGACATGTCAAACCAATACAAATCTTGCTCCAGTCTGTTTCTTTACAGTTCTACTCTAATATATAAAAGACTTGGTGTCATATATTTGCAGCTGTGCACAAACCAAAATTATTAGTTTCTCTTTCATGATCGATTTTCTACTGGTTTGCACTTAAGAATTTTAAAAAGATGCTATCCATACATTACTACCAAATCAAAGTCCCTAATTGGTCAAAGTTCAACAGGTTTAACTTTCAACGTTCATGTACTTTTTAAAACTAAACTAAAAAACAATTTTTACAGTCAAGCTTTTAACGTTCCCTGAGACTCTGCTGTGTTTTTACCTTGTTTTTACTGTCTTGGTTTTTAGTTGTTTTATGCTTATATTGTATCTATTAGTGTTGTTGGTGTTTTAATGTACCCCGCTTCATAGCAGTCTGGGTATGTTAAAGCGCTTTATGAATAAACTTGATTTGATTTTGACTTGACACACGTTTTGTATATAGACAATTAACTTAAAAACTTGCATAGTGACGCATGAAAATGAGTTTTTATGTGCAAAAGCCTTAAACGTGCATCTACGTCCATTTAAATAGACTTTTAATTGAAAGAAGTCACTTGAACGTGCACTTCCAAGCCCGGTGTGAGCATCGCATATCGGTCACTGAGATAATCTCGATCAACCTTGTGACCCAAAAAGGGATTCAACAGTTTGAAAGATGGACGAATGGTTGCGACCGTCTCATATTATGTTGAATATCCTAAACAAAAGCCTTTCTGAGAAATATGTGACCTACTTTGCTCTTTGGAAACTCGAAGTGTTCAATCAGTTTGCATTGCTAAACAAACGAGAGCAGGATTTATACAACCTCTGAAAGAAAAACGAACATAACTTGTAGGAAATTAAGTTAAACCAAATGAACTTAGAACCAAATGTAATCTTTTCTTGGAGAAGTAGTTGACTCCTTTCACCACAGGTCCTAAAACCCTCCCTTCCCATCAGTGTCCAATGACAGATTTATGTCAATAGTTTTACAGGCAGTAAGACCATCATATCTCACCCCTATAAAGGGATGTTTTCTATTTTTATAATATAAATAATTGACATTTATTACCTAATTACCTAAGACCAGTGTTGGGACTAACGCTGTTTAGGTATAACGGCGTTACTAACGGCGTTATAAATCAAGTAATTT
>NW_023419245.1:0-1420 GCF_002922805.2 Oryzias melastigma
CTAGAAAACGACACAGGTTTCTGGATTTTGGCTAAAACAGTATAATCATAATTTTAAAACTAAACTCTTTTAAATTAGATGAAAAGATGATCGGAGTTGGTCTTTAAACTAAAATCAGTCAAGCGAGTGGCTGCTTCTGCCGTCGAAATAGTTAAAGATTGGAACAGGGATACCAAGATGTGGAACCTTAAAGTGGGATGAGCTTCTTTGGATACCCTGTCTGCAAAGAACACCAAAGAGAAAAGAAAGGAAAGGATAACATGCAGCAAACATGGACAAAAATTTATGAGGAATATTCAAAGCATATAAACCAAAGAGAATTAATACTACTATGAAAACTGAAGGGGATCCAATTACAATTTAAAAAGCTAAAGTTATTTTTTAAAAAAAAATCCAAATAGTTATACATTTTGGTGCCTGTAGGGGGCGCCATTGATAACTCATTCTCACCTGTTGTGAGGACTTCAGTATGATTTTATTTGCACCAAAAGTATTAAGTACTTTTTAAACTAACTTCATGATGTAGCACTCATTTATGATACATGGACAACTTATCACAGCTATTGAATACATCTAAAAAATATTTTTATGTCTTGTTATCTTCATTTTTTTAATTAATTAATATTTTTAATCCACAACTACAACTTTGATTAGATGTGAATTCATTAAAAACTGTAAAATTATAGCTTCACTTTTAGCAATGACAATCACAGCTACTTCTTCATGAGCTAATATTGTGCAACTTTATAGAATAAAGGCAAACCATCAGAAACTGCAAATAATTCTTATTTGCCAAAAGGTTTTTGATGTTTTTGGAACATCAAATGACAAGGTCATCTTTTAAAGCAATACATTTTTGTTGAATTAATATAGTAACTGTTTCTCATAGGATCCATTATGAAACAGTGAGTGGTGTAATTCTCTACTTTCCCATGTATACTTTATGTACTTCTACTCCTTAAGGTAAAAGTGCCAGTTTAAACTTTATTATACACATTTTCTTGTCAAATAGGGCAAAAACAAAACCTTAAAAGTGAAGAAAATTGTTCCTTTTTCTCACAATGACTGTCAAAAAAATTAAAACAAAATTACATCTTTTGATTTGAAACAATTGGTACTATTTAAAAAGTACATTTTTAGCTGTTTCCTTTACAAATGTATGAATATGTTCAAATTCACAACTGCATGAACATTTCTGTACATGCCCCAAAATGAAAAATACCAGTGTCCCAGTTTTAAAAGAGGAAGCCTTTCAAGATGTATTCTTTTAGAGCATTTTATCAAAAAAAATAATTGTTTTAGAATCAGGAAAACTAAATTTGACTGTAAATGTAAAACGATGAATAATTTTTGATTATTTCTCTTTCAAACTTTTATCATTGTTCTATATTATTTTACCCCTCTTATTTTATTGATCTGA
>NW_023419245.1:2266-3148 GCF_002922805.2 Oryzias melastigma
TTGCAGAGGAGACATGACACTGTGGACGGAGTTCCGCGAAATCCGGGGATTGGGCTATGGGCCTTTCACGGAGTAAGAAACTCGAAACCATTTCCATTCCCAAGAAATTACTTTATCCTGTCATAAACTTTAGATGCAATATTTATTTTAAGGTTTCCAGAAAAAAATCCTTTCAGTGAATTGATTCCGAGCTTAGAAAAAAGCATAAATAATTCATATTTTTTACTATAACTAACCCAATTGTAAAGTAGGATTTTAATATTACTAAAAACACATTAGCTCTATGGTAGAAAAACTTCAAACTTACGATATATATATATATATATATATATATTTAAAAAAATTCCATCTGGATTTTTAATCATCCACTATCTCAATATTTTCCCTTCTGTTGTGGGATCTTCAGCCTCAAATAGGGTTTTTCAATGTATTTATTCTGTTGCTCTTCCACTTGTTTTGTGCTTTCAGAGAAGGGAAGAAGTGGTACAACCTGAGAACAGTGCTGAACAAGCGCATGCTTCATCCAAAGGACTCTGCTCAGTATGACGGGGTTTTTAACGCCGTGGTCACAGACTTCATCAAACGGATTAACTATCTGCGCCAGGGAAGTCCAACTGGAGATCTTGCAACCAACATTGCCAATGAGCTTTACTTGTTCTCCCTGGAAGGTACGAAGGGCTGCACCAACATTGAACTTTCATATTAAGGCGGGGGCCGCAAAATATCAACTTGGGGGCCATAAATGGCCCTCAGGCTGCCAGTTTGAGACCCCTGCTCTAAAAGAAAAATAAAAAATGGACTAAAGATCTACTGTGCTAATAGTTATAGAAGACAAAAAAATGTTTTTACTAAAATCTATTTCGAACCAGTTTGTCACATTGC
>NW_023419246.1:0-3146 GCF_002922805.2 Oryzias melastigma
CTGAGCGAGAACGGCACCCAGGATCAAGCTGGGTCTTTTTGTAATCCTGCTGGAGGAGAAGCGGTTTCTGCACAGATCGTATCCAAAGAACCAGCCACAAACACACAGAAATCCCATGGCGAGACTGAAATAAAATCCTGTAAGGAATATGCTTTTTTTCCTTTTTTTGTCAGAATTTGCACATTTAATTCACAGTTTTTTTCTTTTCTCAGTGAGTAAAGATGGAACTGGCGGTCCTTTGGACGACAGCCTCACCAACATCCAGTGGCTGGGCAAAATGAACACGTGTGTTTTAGTGTCGGAGCCTGCAAAGCAAACGCAGGACAAGGAGAACCAGGTTCCCGCGCCACAGGCTGCTCAGGTCAGCTGTCTTTTTATTTTTCCTCCCACTCGGTTGTGACTTTTGCCGCCAGTGTGTGAACAGTTTCTGGTGTGACAGGAACACAAGTCTGAGGCATGTTGTAGCATGTTTCCTAAAATTGAACAGTAACCCATCTGCCTGAGAAACATGTCGCCAAGCTGGGATTTTTCTCCATTTGGAAGGTTAAATCACACGTTTCCGTTGCATTCTAGAGCTGCTCTTGCTTAAGGTTTTAGATTCTTACCCACAATCTGATTTAAATTATATTAAATGTTTCAATATTTTTTATGAAACATTTTTACATAATTTTTAAAGTAATTTCTTGCAGTGCTCTATAAATAGATGCTAATTTTGTGTATTTGAGACTCAAACTCAATCGGGATATTTTTTGGTATCTCTAGGCTTTAATTGTACCCATATTTGTGTATTTATTCATTGTATGTATGCATTTATTATATGTATTTATGCATATTAATAGTATTTGCTTTATTTGCTGAAAATATTGATTGAAAATAGTTTTATATTTTGTGATAGTTGATATTATTTAAACATATTTATGTGCGACCAGCGCAAAAACTGGTGGAAATGTATGTTTACCACACTTTATCCGTCCAACCAAAATGCTCATTGCTGCATGTATTTTAACTAGTTCTGTCAAACGATTATTTATTTTTTGCAAGGAATTAATTGTGACCTGTAATTAATTAATCAATTTTAATCGCAATGATTTTTAACCTAATAATTGCTGTTAAAAGTTTTATCTTGGGTATTTTATTTAAGTTTGTGACATTATTGCACAGTAAAATATCAACATAAAACTAAAAAGGTGGCTTTATTAAGTTTTTTTTTTTATATTTTTTATTTTTAGACTTCTAACCTTTACTTTGACATCATCGAGGGGTATTTTTTTAATTAAATTTTTTCTTTTGTTCACAGGCAGCCGGCGTACCTCCTGAAACCAAACCTTCGGACAGGCCGCCGTACTCCTACATGGCCATGATTCAGTTCGCCATCAACAGCGGGAAAAACCGCAGGATGACCCTGAAGGAGATCTATACCTGGATCGAAGACCATTTCCCGTATTACAGACAGGTGGCCAAACCTGGATGGAAGGTGATTCTTAAAAAGAGAAAAAGGATAGTTTTTTTTTCTAAAGCTCAGGTTTTTCTGATCTAAAAGTTGCTCTGACATTCAAATTTGCAGAATTCTATCCGCCACAACCTTTCTCTGCACGACATGTTTGTTCGCGAGACGGCGCCCGACGGGAAAGTCTCCTTCTGGACCATCCGGCCCGAGGCCAACCGATGCCTCACTCTAGATCAGGTGTACAAGGTGAGCTCAGCGGCGTTTTCCTGTCGTCTGCAGACGTTTCTCCAACGGTTTCCTTTAACGGTTTGTGTTTTTCACCTTTTTAAAGCCTGGATGTGATCCAGTGACCGCTCCAGTTCCTGTTCCAATGCTTTTATTTCCCAACCAAGTAAGACGGCTTCAGTTTCACAGAACTTTACATGCAGGAAGCTGAAAGGGACAGCAGTTTGACTGGTTCTTTGACCTGTTTATTCACATTTAAAGTTAGCTTTGAGCTGATTTTTTTCTTGGAGGAATGCTGTTTTTTTATGTTCAATTGTCCGTTCAGTGCAGCAGGGGCAGAAATGAAAGGGAAGGAGTGGATTCTATTCATCCAGAATGTGACCTCAGCTTTATAAATCAATCTAAGTCACATTTCTTTCTTCACAGTCGCAGAAGAAGATCATCCCCGACGGGAGAAAGATCGCGCCGGCCTCTGGTGAGCGTCCCAACCGCGGTCGGAAGTCCTGCTTCCAGATTTGTCCTGACGCTCGTTTCTGTGTTCAGAGAGACGGATGAAGCCCCTCCTCCCCCGAACCGACTCCTACCTGGTCCCCATCCAGCTCCCCGTGGCCCCCCCGGTGTACCTGCCCTCCTTCACCTGCACCCAGCAGAGAGCCGGCACCTCGCAGGCGCCCAAGAGAGTCCGCATCTCCCCAAAGGTCATCATTGTTGACTTTAAGAAGCAAAATACGTTTTTATGTAAAGAATTATCAAAAACAGGAAAAAAATGCCCATTTATTTTAAACTAAACAAGCTAAACTGTTGACATTTAAGAAACAAATAGGATAAAATTATTGATATTTTCAGTTTATCACTTATAATGAATGCCTCAGTTTGTTGTAATTAAATTTCAACTTATTTTCCATGTTTTTCTTAAACCATTCTAATAAAAAAAAAGCTTCATGCCTAAATCTAAAATGTTGAGCCTTTAAAAAGCAAAAACGTTTTCATTGAACATTGGAATCTTTCACACATTCTCAGCTGTTTCAATTTAGGAATCGCCTACAACTAAACTAAGTTTAACCCTTTAACACCAGAGCTCCAGTGTTTATGTTCTTTGATTTACTTTAACTTTTCAACCGTTTACGCGGTAACGTTGGGCTGTAACTTTACGCTGTAATTTGACGCGTTAACTTACTTTTTATTTTAGCAATCTTAAAGTCATTGTTTTAGCTTTTTTCTGATATATTTTAATCAACTTTTCTAATAGAGAAATATTAATAAAATTTAGCCCTTCATTATTATAAGTAAACATTAGCTGATTTAGCAATCAATGTTAGTTTTTTTGGAAAACTTTAATTGTTTACAAATTTGGATATTTTTTTTGACAGAAAAAATAATCTGAATGATTTTGAAAATTTCTTTAATTTTGCATCATTTGACCAAATTAAAACCTATTTATGTTTCTGTTATATTTTTTTTTTAGGGGTAAATC
>NW_023419247.1:0-1820 GCF_002922805.2 Oryzias melastigma
CTTTATCACCAAGTGGAGTGAAACAAAATAATCTATTGAAAGATGGCAGAAAACACACAGAGGAGTAAAAAAGAGAACAGGGGTGTTACAGTGGACGTGTTTGGCCCCGTCAGTAATATAATCACGCTGCAAACACTAAGAAAGCCAGGATAACGATCACTGCAGTTCTATTGATCCAATCAGAGAAGAAAAAGCACAGAGTCCTAGTCTGTTGGAGACCTCAACAGTAATGTAGCGATACAAGTCCATGCTCGATGGTGGTGCAGTTTGATTCATTTTCACACAACCTCAATCATTCACAACAAACAAAAAAACATAAGAAAACTGCTTTTTGTTTATTGTATTGGAAAAAAAAAGCTGCAGTGCTAAGGAGACTCAGTACTTTTCTGAGCTCCAGTTTGGCAGTAAAACTCACCTGTAGCTGCTCCTTTGAGTCTGAAGTGATTGACCAAGTTGGTGTAGACGTTGCAGGAACCAACTGAAGGACAACAGATACTAAACCAAATGTAGTAACCTATGGAGCTAAGAGTAGAAAAGCCTTATTTTTACTTTTCAATACGATCCAACTGTGGACTCAACTGTATGGGGTAAATCCACTTTGGCCCTTATTTTTTAACCCTCCTGTTGTCCTCATTTTCTGTATACACCCCGTGTCCTCCGGGTCAAAATGACCCGTCTTCACTAAATCCTCAATATAAGTACGGGCGGCCGTGGTGCAGTGGTAGGGCGGTCGACTCCTGATCAGAAGTGAGCGGGTTCGTCTCCGCCTTGCCCGCCCATGTGTCGAAGTGTCCTTGGGCAAGACACTGAACCCCGAATTGCCTCTGGTGGGAGGTTGGCGCCAGTGTTCGGCAGCGGAGCCACCACCAGTGTGTGAATGTGTGTGTGAATGGGTGAATGGGTCTGTGACTGTGAAGCGCTTTGGGCCCTCGAAGGAGGGTAGAAAGCGCTATACAAGTATACGCCATTTACCATTTACCATAAGTAGCAAAACTGAATTTTAAGCACCAAATTTCATCTTGCTTGAAGAAACAACTTGTCATTCACCACAAAATGTGTTAATGCCTGAGTTTATAGCTTAAAAAAACATGACCCAAACTACGTCTGGATTAGGAAGTATTGGAAAAAAGAAGAAACTAAACCATCCAAAACAGGCGCTTCAAGGAATAAAAAGATCGAAAACAGTTATCCAAAAGTATTTTAAAAGACATTAGAGGTCAATAAGATATTTAGTGCTTTGTTTTTATGTCTTATTTGTATTTTGCGTTTGAACCAGGAATACCAGTAATGACCTCAAGATGAGTTTCAGGTCAGAGATCAGGAGCAGTTAGAACAGGGCTGTCAGAATCCAGGCCTTGAGGGCTGGTGTCCAACATTTTCCCAACCAATCTGCCATTGAATGTCCTTATTGGCTAAACACACCTGATCCTGGATTTATGGAAAACCAGCATTAGGCCGGCCCTCGAGACCTGGAGTCTGTCACCCCAAGGATATTTATATATATTTTAATTACATTTTTTGCTTCTATCCACTTGAAAATGAGAACTCATTTTTTAGATGTTAAGAGGAGAATTGGGAAATCATGCAGCCACACAGTTCCCCATCAAAGCCACCAAGGTGCAGGATCCAGCAAGGACACCAGACCAAATGTAATTAGCACATAAATGTGTTTTTTATCTTGGCAGCTAGGTCTCCTCCGTCTTGGACACTCGTAATCAGAGTGCAGGTTGTTTTTTTTTCCCGGCTCCATGCCTTCACCGGAGGCAGACCTGTGGATTTTGAGGAAATGTCTTTTGAACAGATTGACAGCAGAAGATGAC
>NW_023419247.1:1999-3144 GCF_002922805.2 Oryzias melastigma
TGTTAATGAGAAGGGCTTTGGGGCTGAGAAACTTTCCGTCGTTCTTCAGTGAATAACAAAAAAGAGCTCAGTGATTTTGTGCCATGGGGCCGCCATGGCCCCAGCCCTGTCAACGATCTCTCCTCCAGCCCAGTAACCTTTAATGCTTTAATACAACTACTACTGCTTAATTCTTAGCAGTTGTTCCAGGAATTCTGTGTTTCTCCACCTTCTTCCTGTTTCCTTATTACTTCATAAAACCACATTTCTAAAAAAAAAAAATCTGTTCATCTTACAGCAAATGTTCCGGTGTCTTTCATGTTTGTCTCTTTCCTGAAAAGTAATATATTATTGTTGGGTATCAGGTCTGCTGAGGCTTTGTTCTCTTTCATTTGGTTCCTTTCTGACACTTCTACTCATTGTAGGAGCCATATTGAGTTACATATCCCAAAGTTGTTGCTATGTCCTTTTTTTATATATTTTACTGAATTATACTAATACTAATATTAGGAAAATACTAATACAAGACAAGTGCTCTGTTTCTGCCAGAAGGACAAAATATTTTTGACCACTGTTGTGGTAAGAAATGGAAGAATAAAAATGAATTCTGTTTTTGATTTTGTAAATTATAACATTAAAAATGATCTGCAACTTTAATCAGAGTGCAAAGAATATTTTTTTGCTTGTCACATACTGCAGGATAACAACAGTCCTCTTACTGCATCAGCCAGATCAATCTGGCATCACACGCCTTAGTAGCTTCAAGTTCTAGACTTTGCTTCTCAAGTTCTTGACCAGGGGTGTCAAACCTCAAGCCAATATGGTCAGCCTCTTGCTGGTTTCCCAGAAATCCTGCCTTTTCTGCTGCTGATTACCTAGATCAGGTGTGTTTAGGCAGTAAAGAGATTCAATGTCAGGTTGATTGGAAAACATGTAAGACACCAGTCCTCGAGGCCTGGAATCTGACACCCCTGTTCTAGAATTAGCTCCTTGAGTTCTGTGCTTAGCTCATCAAGTTCTAGACTTAGCCCTTCAAGTTCTAGGGTTATCTTCTCAAATTCTAGACATTGTTTATGAAGATGTAGACTTAAGTTCTTTAGTTCAAGACTTGTCTCATCTATTTCTAGGGTTACCTCCTCAAGTTCTAAGGGTAGTTCTTCAAGTTC
>NW_023419248.1:0-3140 GCF_002922805.2 Oryzias melastigma
ACATGGGAACATAAACGTTCCAGTTTCATCATCCAAATTACAAAAAAATGTGCAGAGTTTAACACAATCTGCTTTTAAGAAATTCAGCAAAAGGACAGATTTTATTCATTAGTTTGAAATGGGTTCCTCAGATTTTTGGTAAAATAGGTCATTTAATAAACTTCAAATGGCTCTAATTATTGTAGATTGTCCCTACATTGACTTTATAGAGACAATTGTCACATCCAGATCAGCAACTTTGTTTTTTTTACTAACTACATACAGAACAAGACTTGACATTATGAAACAGAACAAACAGAGGAGGAATTAAATTACAAACAAACAAAACTAATAAAATGAATACAGATCTGAGCAGAGTGAGGCAAAGAACAACAAAAATGTTTTCACATGAACACAAAAGGGAAGTTTTAGTTCATCATACATTGTTCTTATTTTTGGTTCCTTGAGGAGCTTCAGCAATTCCAAATATAGTTTAAATTTGTTGGTAAATATTCTACATTTTGGGTCTTTTTACATTTATATTCGTGACAAATGATTACATTTACAGGATGACATTTCTTCTCATTTATTTTCTATACGATGTCAAATATGATGGGGTTTGATGGAAATGTGGGAAAATCTCTCACAGCCAATTATGTGGTTCTTCCCAAAATATTTGTGTTTGGGGACAAAAATAAAATAAATTAAGAGCTGTGTGGTTTCTATTTATTTATCACAGAATGCACACATACTATCATTCATATTAAACCATAATCTTAAAGATAGATACATATAATTTAGTATTTCACAATGACTTTCTTTACATTAAGAATAAATAGGAATTTTATATATCAACTTCTAAAAATATTTAGTATATCTTGATCAAATTCATGTAAAATGTTATTTTTTATTAGGTTTCTGACATACATATTGTACTTTGAGGTCCTTGTTATTAATTGATATTAATTAGATTTTTTTTAATCTAATATTTAAACATTTTATGATTCCTTTGTCAAACATAACATCTTATTATACCTCTATTTGCAATCCCCGATATGTTGTGTTTCTTTTTTGTCCCATGTCTTCAGTTCTGAAAAAAAAGTGATAAAAACTAACTAAATAAACAAATGACTCAATGGGCTACCCTATCACCCAGTTGCCGCAAATCGTGTTAAAACTGTCAACCAGCGCGAGTAATAAAGTTTTTGAAAAAAAATGTCGCAAAAGGGAAGTCACGTAATACATGTGCGCATGATTAGGGCGTGGTTAGGGAAAGGGGATCGGGTACTGACAAGGCTGTCGCTACCGGTCGCTGCCCGACCTGGGCTTCCCAATCGTTTTTACGCATGCTATTACATCACTTCCGCTAACCATTTTAGAGTCAGAGTATGTTTTTGGTTGTTAATAACAATAATCACCTTTTCAAATGTTTTTGATGATGAAAATGATCATAATGATCTAAATTTTTACTTTATTGTTTAAAGACGTTAAGGGGAAAGAATGTGAAAGATCAGGACTGCACGATCCAGAAGGACTACAACAGACTACAAACGTTTTCTTCTTCTATGGAGGCCTACAAGCTATAGAATTTAATAGCCTTAATGGTACATTAAAAATAAACTGGCTAAAATCATTTGTTAAGAATCAAAACAGTATTTGTTTTACTCTTCTTAATAAAATATTTTCTAATCTAGGAGGAATCCAATTCTTATTTAGTTGGGATTTCAACATCAGAAGCTCCCCATTCAACTTTCCTCTTTCCATCAGCAAGTTCTTCTTTATTGGAAACTCATTTACAAACATAATTACAGTCCACATAACACTCCTCTATTGAACTGTCAATACATAACTATAAGAAGCAAATCCCTCTTTGCACCAAAATGGTTTGAAAATGGAATCTGGTCCTTAATGGACTTATTTAATGACAATGCTACACTCATGTCTTTTGAGGATTTCACAATTAAGTATAGTTTAGGTGAGCCCAACTATATCTAGTCGGTACCTCTCAACCTCTCGCATCAGCTCAGGCTCCTTCCCTCCCAGAGAGGTGACATTCCATGTCCCAAAAGCCAAATTCCATGACCGGGGTTTGGGCCGCTGAGGCATTCGCCTTCGACTGCCACCCAAACCACAATGCACCGGCCCCTTCAGAGCTCCCCTGCAGGTGGTGGGCCCACTGGGGAGTGATCCCATGTCACTCCTTCGGGTTGGACCCGACCGGGGCCCGTAGGAGAAGCCCCGGCCACCAGGCGCTCGCCTCTGAGCCGCAACCCCAGGCTTGGCTCCAGGGTGGGGCCCCGGTGACGCCAATCCGGGCGACGTAGCGGTATCTCTGGTGTTGTCACTCATAAAGGGGATTTTGAACCGCTCTTTTCTGGCTCGTCACTCAGGACCTGTCTGCCATAGGAGACCCTACCAGGGGCAAAGCCCCCGACAGCATAGCTCCTGAGATCACTCAAGCACTCAAACCCCTCCACGACGTTAAGGTGGCGGTTCAAGGAGGGGAGTTTGAAAAACGTCTTAGTAATTAGTTAAAATAAGAAATCATACATTTGTGTTTCTTTAGAAAGTTAAAAGAAGGGAATTTTATGGCTGAAATAAGGGGGATCATACAACAAATGTAATTGTTGATAGAGATATGAATGCTTATGACTGTACATATCCAGTGACCAGCAGGGGGCGCTGTTATTTTGTGTTACGTGTATATTCGTAGAAGAAGAATGTTTATCTCTCTCTCTACCTAACTTGACTCGAGAGGAGCAAGGTGTGTGGCTGTCTGTTCAATAAACTAAGCCGGAGAGTGGCTAAAGAAGAAGTGGTTGCCGTCGTGATTCCGTCGAGACTATTCCGCTGCAGGTGGGCAAAAGGTGTCAGCCCACGTTGTAAAAGTAACCTGCTAACAGTAATATTAAAAATATCAAGAGGGACTTTTTTTTTGTATATATGTTTTTCTGTTAATGTAACCATTGTCATTTCAGACAACAAGGAAAGGAACAACAGTGGGATGGTGAAGAGGAAAATGGAAAAGACATTCTCAAATAGAAGATATAAAGTGATCCGTGACACTCCAGTGATATAAGACTTCCAGGACAGCAATCTTTGAAGTATGTCAGGTAAATATCATTTGTTTAGTATTGTACAATATTTTTTGTAATTCTTTG
>NW_023419249.1:0-1263 GCF_002922805.2 Oryzias melastigma
TTATATTTCTCACATTGTTTTCTATTTATCAGTTTAAAAAAATCTCAAATTTGAGACTTTAAACAGAAATAAAAAGCTCACCATTTAAATTAATTTAATAAAATGAGGTATTAATGTCCTTTCCATCTGATGTGTTTAGTTTTAAAGTTTTAAATTTACCTTATTTAGCTCAGTTTGTTTGAATATGTTGATTGAAAAGAAAAACAGGAATATATGAACAAAAAAGTATCAGCCAAGAAATCTATTAACTCCTTCCAACAGTTTTTGTTATCTTTATGTAAATATTGTCTTTTTTTTTCCTTTTTTTCTGTGGAAACCAGGCTTTACTTGCAGTAAGACAAAAGGTCAGAGTCTTCTTTATCTGGAGCATCAATAAAAAAAAATAAAAATCTGACTTGGCTCCAAACTGCAGGAGAGACCATCCACTTCAAACAGCCCATTTCTAGTTTAAATGTTAATCCAACAGAAAAAAACACAAAATGCATTTATTAAAAAAATGGATCAAGTAAACAAAATTGTTTTTAATATGTAAAACCCAATAAGTGTTCTGAAAACACAGCTGTTTGCAGCAGCAGCAGCAGCGCAGTATTCTAGCATGGCGCGTTCCGTATGCGGTCGGTTGCATGCATTGCATATGTACCTCTTTGCACAAGACATGGAGCAGAACCTTTTGGTCCCTCGGAACTGACTCGCAGGAGCAAAGTTTTTGCAGTATTCACACTTCAGCACTGGGGAGGAAAAAGGTTTAAGGAAAAAAAATCAATTAGATCACAAAAGAAATGTGCAGCAAAATGAATTTCTGTTATAGAAAATACATGAAAAATACAAAAAGACTTTTTTACTGACATTTTTACTGATTTCTGGATGAGAACAACTTTTTGTCCATATTTATTATAACTATGGCTGGGAATCAAGCTATACCGGTGATTGTGGGTGACATTTTTCCATGTTTCCATGGCAACACACGATGCTTAGAGTCTGTAATTTCTGTTTGTCAAACCTGAGGTTCATCTGAGAGGGTCAATTCTGAATTTGTTAAAGTCCCCCTCTGATGAAAATCATGTTTTTCTTATGAAAGAGAACAAATGTAGTAAAAAAATTGTTTTGTTTTCGCATTTCTGAGCATTTCGCCTTTTGAATCTTATTTTTGTAGCAGCGATGAAGATTTACACTATTGAGACACAGTTAGCATCACCAGAAAGGGGGATCAAGGGCGGAGCCACTCAGCTCAGCACAAATGACCACGCTGACATAGGGGAGATT
>NW_023419249.1:2533-3138 GCF_002922805.2 Oryzias melastigma
TGTGGGGGGGCTGGGGGCTTGGTTTAGTAGGAGACTGGGGGGTTGACTGATGGGGGGGCTGGACCAGGGAAAAGGCAGCTGATAAAAACAAAAAATATGAGAGTCTGTGAGAAAACAGTCGTGATTGAAAGGAAACTCATGTCAACTATTTTTAAACCTGATTTTAGTCATTCAAACTAAACGGTCAAAATCTGCCTGATTCTGTGTGAAAACAAAACAACAAAACAAACAAACAAAAAAACTTTTCATGATGAAGAAGTTCAAGAACAGATGAGAAAAAAAAAATCTGAAAAAGGTTCTAGGGACATTTGGAGCTTCACAAAGACTTCAAGAACTCATTCAGGAGGTTATGAAGGAAGCTAAACATGGATTCGTGATCCATGACCCAGTTAAAGATAATTTTTCGCGTCCAATTAAAAGAATCCATGAAAAGAGTTTTCATTTTTGACAAAAAACATTTTTGTATTATCTTTAATTTCAACATTTTGTATAAATAAATGTATATAAATAAAGATAGATTTGTGCTCCATCATGTGTAATAAAGAAACCAACAGTAAAAGTAGCTGCTTCACCTGCTTCGTTCCTCTCTGGGGCTTCAGTTTTCA
>NW_023419250.1:0-1072 GCF_002922805.2 Oryzias melastigma
GTGGAGTAAGCTGTCGCAGTCGGAGAAGCAGCCGTACGAGGAGAAGGCCCAGAAACTGAGGGAAAAGTACGACCGGGTGAGTGCCCCGCCCTTCAAGCCACACCCACGGTAACATGACCTTCATGTGGCTCCGCCTGCTGTGTTTCTCCATGGCTGAGGACTGGACCTGGATTCTTTTCCAGGACATGGTGGCGTACCGCGGCGGCGGCACCTACGCCCGGAACCCCGGCTCTTCTGCGCAGGGGGCGGAGGAGGAGGAGGAAGAGGACGGAGAGGAGGATGAGGAAGAGGAGGAAGACGAGTAAAATACAGGAGCTGCAGCAGAGAGGGAGGGGCGTGTGTTTCAGAGCGCCGCAGGTGAAGGGCGGGGCCTCACTGCAGCCTTTGTTTCCATAGTAACAGACAGCTGACCCGGGGTCACCTTAGGTCACACCAGAATAATGACAGAACAGCTGATCCATCAGATGGCGATCTTCATCCTCACCTGAGCAAGACTTCTCAGACGAGGGGGAGGAGCTGTGATGGGGTCACATGACCTGCAACCCCACGCTTTGACTCCTCCCACCATGACAAAAAAGGGACAAAGATTTAGAGCAGGATGTCACACTTTAGGCCTGGAGGGTCGGCCTCCTGCTGCCTTACCGGCTGCTGATTACCTGATCAGGTTTGTCTAGCCAATCAGGAGCTTCAACGGCAGGTTGGTTGGAAAACATGGAGGTCACCGGCCCTCGAGTACTGGAGTCTGACACCCACCATTTAGAGGAAGAGCTGGTTTAAGGGGGAGGAGCTTAGGGCTGAGATCACTGGGATCTGCAGAGGCTCCGCCTTTGATCACATGATCAGCTGATGTCATGACCAGCGTCTCTGAAACACCCCCCCTCAGAGTGCACGTGTGTGTATGTGAGAGTGCATGTGATGGAGGTGATCAAATGTTAGTGTTGGCCACCTGAGGATAGAGTAACCCCACCCCCACTGTAACTATGGTCCCGCCCCCAAGTGTTTCCACGGAGACCGTGGTCTTCTTCATGTTGTTTTTTATTTTCTTACTGGAGTGTTTGTTGTTCACTGTCAG
>NW_023419250.1:1605-3158 GCF_002922805.2 Oryzias melastigma
GAGGTCCAGTTTCAGACAAACTAAAACAATAACCAGTCATACTTCACCTGTCATTCTGATCTTCTGCCCAATCTGCATCGCTGTATGCAACAAGCTTAAGTACAACATCATTTTTCTTGAAACACATTTCCTGGTTTACAGTGCCCTTTAAATATCTCAACACATGCTTTGCAGCTACCCAGTGTTGCTGCTTTGGATCATTCAAGTACTGAGACAGTTTACTGACAATGAAGCTAAGATCTGGTCTAGTACAAGACATCAAATAGATTAAACTCCCAATTAATACTCTGTACTTCTTTGGGTCAACAGATTCACCTTGATTGTCAAACTTGATTTTATTTTCACATGGAGTTGCTCTTGGCTTACAAAATGTCATACCAAACCTTTCCAGAATCTTTAATATATACCTTTTCTGGCTCATTTGAATTTTACCATCTTTCTGTGAAAAGTCAATCCCAAGAAAACTTTAATTTTAAATTTCTTTCCTAACATGTCTTTCACAGTTTTTAGTGTCTGACTTTGACTTGCGCCGATAAGAAGATCATCAACCCAGATTATCAGTATCACTTTGTCATTTTCTGTTTGTTTGCTATAAACACAGTAATCTGCCGGATTTTGAACAAAATTGTTTTCAATGAGAAAATCATGAAGCATTTTATTCCAGTTACGTCCCGATTGTTTCAGACCGTACAAAGATTTATTGAGCTTGCAAACTAACTTTTGACCAGTTTCTGATTTTACTTCAAAACCTTCAGGTTGTTCCATATACACTTCACAATCAATTGGTGCATGTAAATATGCAGTCTTGATATCCATCTGATGTAACTCCAAATCAGTTTGGGCAGCAATCTGCATTAGACAACGCACGGATGTCATATCAGCAGTTGGAGAAAATGTTTCTGTATAATCAATACCTTGGACTTGATTGTAACCTTTAGCGACATATCTGGCTTTATATATGTTTTCAGAAGGATTTTCTTTAATTGTGTATACCCATCTACCCCCCACTGCATGTTTACCTTTAGGTAAAGTTGTTAGCGTAAAGGTTTTGTTCTCTTTTAGAGAATCCATCTCCTCTTTCATAGCCTTTTCCCACAACTCTGAGTTTGATGAGCTCATGGCCTCCTTCAGTGTCTGTGGTACATCGCATGAGGCTCTGTAACAATAGTCAATACTGGTTAGACTTTGATCATTCTCTTTACAGTTAGCTTCATATCCATAATACTGAGGTGCTCTTCTTTCTCTTTTAGGATATCGTGAACTCGAACCGCTCTCATTTTCAACATTAGTTTCGGTGTCAGATGGTTCTGTTTTTAGTTCCAGTGTAACTGTTTCTGTCACTACTTCAGGGCTTTGGTTTATTACTGTTTTTCTATTCTGAATGTGCTCAAACATCTCATCTTCTGTCTGAGTACAACTTTCATTTACTTCTTTTGTGACAAATTTGACCAATCTGTTTCTGACAACTTTCCCCGTTTTAGGATAGAAAACAAGATAAGCAGGACTGTTTTTGTCATATCCAACAAAAATTCCTTTTTCACAGCGTGAATCCA
>NW_023419251.1:0-1182 GCF_002922805.2 Oryzias melastigma
CTGAGTCTAATGTGTGAAGTCATCAATAGATAATGCTTTTTCTTCATTTCCAACCAAATTAAGTTAATTCAATCGCTATTTTTTTCTACAGTACATATTTTTTTTTTTAACTTGTCCTGTCCAACAGCTGAGCAAACAGATACAGGCTGTGAGATTCTTGTGTCGGTCAGATTTTACTGTCACGACAGGAGTTTATTAAATCTAAACCCTATTGTATTTCATGCTAAACTGTATTTATATTGATTATGGGGGGTGCTTGTAGAGAGGGGGCTTTACAGAAGAAGAACAAGAAGAAGATGACAACAGAGGGAAGCAACATCATAAAACATCCAGGTCTAAATAGCAAACTAGAATGGGCGGGGCCTGTCTACACACACACTCTATAGTTACACACACACTTGTTGGGTAAAACAGTCTCCACATTTCAACTGGTACTAATTTACACAATCCAACTATAACAGCAGCTCACACACTCCATCATACAAACCCATTCAGATAAAGACTTTCATTCTGTCACACAAACGGTTAGTGCTAAGGTGAGCTGACACCTGTGCTCAGGTGAGTGTTTAGCTGAGGTGGATGGCGATGGAATGTACACAAGGGGTGAGCGCCCAGCCATCCCCACACCAAGACCCCCCACCGGGGCAGCAGCAGCATCTGAAGAACAGGTGAGGGGAAGGACTGGACATGATTGGTTAAGAGATGACTCAGAGACTGAAAATGTTCCACGACCACGGATGGATGCAACAGTACAGATGATATTAGCTGCTGAAGTTCCGGCTGGAGGCAGGATTATGGCATATGAGACACAGCGAAAAGCAGCAGAAGCCCAGAGTGTGTGACCCCAACGTAGAAGAGAAAAGGCAACTGTGATCAGTGAGACTGACAAAGCATCGTGGGATTACCTATGCATTTTTTACTGTTAATGGAAGTTCTATGCAGCTGAAGGAGCACAAGTGATAGTGCTCCGGTCTGATGGAAGGATGGAATTCACTCTGCAGGTACGGAACTGCAGAGCTGGTTAGAAAGGAAGAGTCAGAAACCTGACTTAGTCGTGGTCTTTAAAAGAGCAAGACTTGTTCAGATGACAACTGGGACTGAAATAAATAGTAGATCTGATGAGTCCACGCAACTTCTAACAGTTCTGCAGCTGAACCATGAGTCTGAACATCAGAAACGTCA
>NW_023419251.1:2148-3138 GCF_002922805.2 Oryzias melastigma
TTGACCTTCACCTGAGCCTCATCTTCAGCACTTGTCCTGTTTGTAACTGTTATTAAACCCATTGATCCAAATGTCTCTTTCTCATTGTTACAGATGGCCGTGTCAGGTAAAGACATTGTTTCATCACAAGTTTCTTTAAATTATTTGCTATTTTTTTCAACATTTCTGGAGATGTTATTAAAATATAAGAAAGACAGCAAAATGTGTCTTTGTTGGATTCAGTCATAATTAAAAAAAAAACATGTATTGCCATAAACAAGTTGAAAGTTAATGTCAATGTTTCAACTGATTATAAGAGAATCTCAAAAGACGTTTCAGATTTTTATCAGAGCTTATATTCATCTACTTCAACTGGTTCTGGCATAGATTATGTAAGTGTATCATAAAAAAGTTTACTCATGTATGAGTAAAATATATTATATTTGTAAATATCGTCTAGTTTTACCAGCACATTAAGACCAAATTTGAATATTTAACAGTAGATTTAACATTTTTTAAATGTTAAAGACTTACTCTGGTCTTAAATCTTACAGGCCTTTACTCCTGGCCTGATTTATAATCCTGGATAACCTTCATCTTCTGGACCAAACCATTCACATTTGTTCTGGACTCCTCCATCTCTCAAACCATGAACTTCAACAGACGGCGTCCAACTCCTTTCATCATGAAAGATAAAGTCTTAATGATTAAGAGTCAAGAGGAAATTACACCTCATATTCATATTTTAATTACACAGAAAAGAGTTGCAGTAAAATTATCTTGTCAGTAAGTTTATCAACAGTCATGAATATTTCAACATCTAAAAAGATAAAGGTTTTTACTAATTGATTGACTTCAAGGAATCAAAAACGGAAAATACATAGACATATATATTATCTGTGATGAAAATTTACAGTATATTGTTTTATATTGTTTAACCTCACTGCTGAACCTGTTCCACAGTTGAGTGCAGCACACTGACACTCAGAAACTTTATTCATTTGATCTTGA
>NW_023419252.1:0-966 GCF_002922805.2 Oryzias melastigma
TTGCCCTGCCACATTCTGCTGATCAATGGCAGGTTGCTCTCTCTTTCAGTTTCAGATTCTTGCATGAATTATTCACTATGGAACTAATTCTTGTTCAGATATGTTTTTGAGGTGGGGTGTTAGCAACACCGCAATTCTTGTTGAACCAAAACATTGTGGTGGACATGCATTTTTTCCAAATACAATTCTACTCCAAAGAGAGTAAAATTTAAATCTGATAAATAATACGAATGACACTAAAGCCCTTCACTTACGGGAGGTTCAAATTGGACGTGGAACACTGTGAAGCGATGCGCGTGCGGAGGGGGTGCGGTATCCCCTCACCTCCAGTTCACACCAGACTTTTTTGTGATGGTTGACAGGCGCTTCTGCTCAGCTTTGATTATTTAGAGCTTCTACAATTAATTTGACTTTGTCTATCTTGAGTTGTCACTAACTGCTCTCTGGCTCTCTGGTTGATTGTGTTTTTAGACTCCCAAAACCAAACACCCGTACCACTCTGTCTTCATTTTCATCTCTACGTTCTGCTTAGATACAAAATTATGATCACATTGGTCAATTGCGGTATTTTATTGTGAAAAATTGCCCATATTTTGTAAGTTGACTGGATTTCTTGTTTGTCTTGGTATAACTTCCTGCCAGGGTTGATGCGAATCACTCAGGACTCTCACAAAAAATAGAGACAGAAACGATTCCTGCACTACACGAGCTGGCCGTGGAGGACGGTGGGGCTTCACGTCTGGTGTGAACTACACCATAGGTTAACAATGAAGGAAACCAGCCTCCGTTCCGCTGCTCTTCCGCATGTGGTGTGAACCTGGTGTTATATTTTGAATTTAAGCTTGAAATTGTCTCCTCTAAGATTATACCAAGCAAGATAGTTTTATTCTGAAACCCTTTATCTGAGTCAATAAAGAACAATACATAATTAAAAATAGGTGATTTGAGAAAAAAAAAAAAAAAATA
>NW_023419252.1:1166-3162 GCF_002922805.2 Oryzias melastigma
AATTCCGTTGTTTTTACGGAAAAAAACTGGCAGCTGTGGTTGCCAGAAAAAACATGTAAAAAATACATAGATTATCTAAACAACTTTACAGACCTACTGTAAATATTACATAATTTATTGTTTTAATTTACGTAAAAAAACAGTAATTTAAAAGTTTTTTTAGGATAAAACCTACAGGTGAATTCTGTAATTGTGCTATGCTATAGTGTAATTGCAACAGCTATTTGTTGTAGAAAATATTGAATTTTAAGGTTAATTTAACTAATATTATAAGTTAAAAAACAACAAAAAAACAATGGTTTAACATTAAATAACCATTTTAATCACAGCAATCTGATGTTACTCAGTCGTTGATGTTTTGTTGTTTTTATATGTTAAATTTATACAAAGTTCTGTAAAGTTAACATTTTTGGTGTATTTTCTACATTTTTACTCTGACAACCACTGCTGCCATTTTTTTTCTGTAGAAACAACAGGATTTTTTTTTCATGTTCTTAAAAATGCAATCACTACAACATACCCTTAATCCTGTGCTTAATTCCCGATTTGAAACCGAATATCATTTTTAGGAATTGTGAATATAAAATTTAACTTGGGAATTCCACCCTCCTTGGCTTGTTTACATTAAAAGTGGGGTCATCTGGACCCCACTAGACAGTGCACTGAACTTTTTTATTTATCATTGATTTTTGAGTTTCACTAATGTCCATGGCAGACATAANTTACAGGATTATATGTTAAATTTATACAAAGTTCTGTAAAGTTAATATTTTTGTTGTATTTTCTACATTTTTACTCTGGCAACCACTGCTGCCATTTTTTTTCTGTAGAAACAGGATTTTTTTTTCATGTTCTTAAAAATGCAATCACTACAACATACCCTTAATCTTGTGCTTAATTCTCGATTTGAAACCGAATATCATTTTTAGGAATTGTGAATATAAAATTTAACTTGGGAATTCCACCCTCCTTGGCTTGTTTACATTAAAAGTGGAGTCATCTGGACCCCCCAAGACAGTGCACTGAACTTTTTTTTATCATTGATTTTTGATTTTCACTAATGTCCATGGTAGACATAAAATCCTGTCCACCTTTGTCCACATTTGTCATGGAAAGAATCACACATCAATATATGGTTGGAGTCATCTGGACCCCAAAGAGAGAGGAAGGGTTAAATAGATTCCTAATGTTACCAATGGATTAAAGCATAGTTTTCTAATTTTGATGCAAATATTTGCATGTTTTACTCTTTGTTGAGGTCCAACTATTAAATCTGTTCAATAGCTTTGCTAAGGCCCAATAACAAAACAAGTAATGAAATTGTTATTCCATTTAAAACTAACTGCTGGCTGTGTAGCAACACTAAAACTGAAGAATCATTGAAATACAAAGATGTCTTTCCACAAATTTATTTAACTCAACCTTTGCCTTAAAACACATAGCAAATATTTTTCATTTGTAGATGGTAAAATGCTATAAAACAACCAAAAACAGAAACTGCACCTAAAAAAATGTATATGCAAATGATTTTCTTTTTTGCAGAACAAAGAACAAAAAAAAACCTGTGGATCCAATAATCTCACACTATTTACATGTCTCGCCATTCGAAATCTGACAGTTCCTGGATCAAGGTCAGGACTTTTGGGTTCACGCTGAGACGAGACTCTGCTCTCTTCTCCACTTTGGTCCCCCTTTCCGGATTGATGGAGAAAAAGCATCTTGAAAAAGAGAAAAAAGAAATGTTATAAATGAGTAAGTCATCTGCAAGTCTTTACTAATATACATTTGATGAAACATCTCAATTTATGACTAGAATTCTAAAATAACAAATACGTTTTGGATAAACTGTTCCATTAATCAAGAGCAGGGATGCTCATTAACCCTTGTGCTATCTTAGCCATGTCTATATTAAAAAAGAGGTCATCTGGACCCCACAAGACAGCGCGCACTGAACTTTTTTTTTTTTACACGAATATTTTATCTTCACTGGTGTCCG
>NW_023419253.1:0-3136 GCF_002922805.2 Oryzias melastigma
CCACCATAGCTGCAGGTTGGAATGTGTGGATGAGGATTTCCATGTGATAAAAGAGTGTCAGAGGGAATGCAACGACAGTTGTAATAGATGAAGGGAGTGATGAAAAGGCAAAAAGTACTCAAAGTATTAGTTTCTGTGAAAACTTCTGAACAGTTTTCTGTCTCGTTATTGTCTGTTCTTCAGCAATTCTTCTTAGACTCCGTCTAAAATGGAGGCCCTGAAGTGTCCCTCCACTTCGGTCAAGAAAATCATTAGATCCCAGCTGTTGCACAAGAGAGGAGGCCTTGCAGCGACATCCCAACGAGCGCTACCCAAAGAGATGCGCCGCACTCTGCTACAAATGGAAAGTTCTCGGGTTCAGGAGTGATCGACCTAACCAAGACACGACATTTGCTAAGAAGGTTTACCTGGCAGATGTTCAGGTTAAATCGAGTCAGGGCCGCAAGATAGCAGATCAGATGTACAAAGAGCTGCTGGCAAGGAAAGGCCTGGATCCCGAAGACAAACAGCTGCTCTACTACAACTACGGCAGATGTATCAATTTGGTGCTATATGAAGTCAGCAGAGATTCCAAACAGGAGTTTCTATGGTAAACTAAGCATTAAAGTGCTCTGGAAAATATGCAAGAAAGGAAGGAGCAAGATGTGCACAGGAATTTGGTAGTTTCTGGAGAAACTGCCAGATGACGATTCTGATTGAGGATTTATCAGCATAGGCTTCATAAATAGACCTCTGAATATGCTTTACCTTTATATTTATGTGGGGAGTTCTAAGTATTTTCATTATTTTAGCAGCTGCTGCTTGAGATGTGAAAATGTATTTCATTGCACATATTTATAAAAAGAAATTAAAGTTCATTGTAAGTGAAACTCTTGTAGCTTGATTAAAGTTCTGCATTACTTTCCCTCAATAGATCATTGTGTGTGTATCGGGGTGCGACCTATACTCTGGAGTGACTTATTTGTATGCTTGTGTGTGTGTTTTAACACATCAAAAGTGTTATATATTTGCTATTATCCCAGTAAACACTGATTGTCTTTTAGAACTTGTTTCTGCTAATAACCGCTAGAGGGCGCTGCATGGGAAGGCTTTGTTACTGACAGTGGCAGAAGAAGTGTCGTTCAAGACAAACATGGAAGACAATCTGATTGTCTCCTCTTAAACTAATACTTTTCTTATATAAATCAAAAGATTAGTATTTCTTTCTTTTTTAATTTCTTTTACTACACTGGGCTTGGTGGATTTGTTTTTAAACGTCAGATTTTTCTCCTAAAAGTGCGGCTTTTATTCCAGAGTGGCTAATATATTGTTTTCTTCTTCCTGATTAGACATTTTTTGCTCTTGCAACTTATCCACCAGTGCGACTAATATAGTGTTTTGCAAGGTGCACCATACAGAATGCTACTAAAGTCATCTAAACGGGATAAAATGAAGGCATGAAGCGTTTAAGCAGCAGAGAAAGACACGGATGAGCAAATTCAATTAATGTTTTTGAGGAGGAAGAAAGCAGACCGGTTTATATGATTTACAAGTTGTTCAAATGTAAAAAAATGTTCAAAAAGAATTCCAAGATTACGGATGATGGGTGATGGAGAGAGTGTGGTGTGTTCAAATTTGAACTAGAGATTCAGGATATATTTATTTCTTTGGATAACAACCCCACTGCAGGGCAGTTCCAAGGCATTCTCCGCTGTATGATGGTTCACTGTGGTGTCTCACCAACTGGATCAGGAAACATGGTGCACAAGATGAGACCATGAACCGTCTCCCTGTCAACTGCAGACATGCACTCTGGTTTGATGTCAGAGGAAGATCTCCCATCCCCATTTGCATGTATTCCTGCAGTCATGTGACCACAGCATGTTTCGGTGGTCTTGTAACTAATGTGTTGTCTACATTTCTGGATTTGTTATCATAAAAATCCTTAAACTGTTCTGTGAAGTCACAGCTTCTGCCTCATGACCACATGCTTCACCTGAGGAACACTGGTGGGCTGGTGCTCAGAGGGGACAGTGAAGCTGGTCAGAGCAGCAGAATGTGGCTGCATCACAACTCTACAGAGGAAGGAGTCAGTTGCTGCATTCCCATTAACTTTGAAATTCCTTAATTTGGATTTGAGATAATAAAGGCGCTGAATGGAAACACCACAATTTCGCAAAAACTAAACTTTATTGAAAAAAAAGTTTTTACGTCTGGAGGAGGTTGTTTTTGACCGTATGGAAATTGTCACTTTTTGCAAAACAGCAATGGAAACACTTTTTCAAATTAAATTTGCTTCTTGGTAGGAAGTGTCTGCCCTGAGCACAGCGGGCGCCACGAGAGATCCTACAGCATTACAGCTCATTTTAAGTTGCGTGCGGGTTTGTTGTATCCACAGCTATGCCATGAAATCAGCAAGAAGTCCTCATAATCGCTTCATCTGTAGCTGCGTCTTTGCTGCTTGCAGCCTGGATAAGATGCAGACGTCTCCATTGACAGATGAGTCTGAGCCCAAGTGCCGTGACAGAAACTTGAATGGATTCTGTCGTGTTTTTAAACAGAAACAATGGTCTAGCTGCTCACATGCTAGAATTGCAATTTTGTTTCAATTCCACCTGACCGGTTTCTCACGTGTATCCACGACTGTAAATGGACTGGCTGTGCTGCACGAACACGTGTGCCACTGCTGTAACGTCACCCAAATGCTCCCTTTTAGTGAATCTCATTAAAGTCCAAATTAGATTTAGCTTTTTAATTAAATATTGTGTCACAGCTAAACATTTAGCTCCAAACTAAATTTTTTAGCTAATATTTAAATGAACTTATTTGGAAGGGGATTGCCAAAATAAAAACTGGACTTAAAGAAGGAAACTATTTTTTTCTCTCAAATAGGTCCATGTACATCTTTGTTTTCCTTGTTTGGGCCGGGAAATAGCTCTAAACTGTAAGGCTGAATAGCACCAATATTGCTTTTGCTGCATTGGTAATGTTAGTTTGGGATTGTGAGGCTATCAGGAAAGAGTGTAAACAGATGAATGATGGTTAGTAGGGGTGGGCTTACACCAACAGTGCCACCACAACTCAGAAGAATTTCTAATAAACTACTGCCACTCTAGGGCTGCACGGTGGCGCAAGTGGTTAGCGCTCTCGCCTCACA
>NW_023419254.1:0-3133 GCF_002922805.2 Oryzias melastigma
AACGTTAGCCTGTTGCTAAAAAAGAAGCTAAGCTCTAAATTAGCCTATTAAGACCCCAGTAGATGAGAAATTAGCCAAAATCATTAGCATGTTGCTAAAATAAAAGCTAAACTCTAAATTAGTCTAGAAAGAACTTAGCAGATAACAAATTAGCCAAACGAGTTAGCAAATTGGTTGAATAGAAGCTAAAGTCAAAATTAGCCTATAAAACCTCAGCAGATAACAAATTAGCCTAACAGGTTAGCATGGTGCTAAAATAGAAGCTAAACCCAAAGTTAGCCTATCAAATTTTAGTACATAACAAAATTATCAAAAACATTAGCTTGGTGCTAAATTTTAAGCTAAACTCATAATTAACCAATGAAAACTTCATTATAAAAAATAGCTTAACAAGTCAGCCTGTTGCTAAAAAAGAAGATTAAAATTAGGCTATAAAAACCCAAGTGGATAACAAATTAGCCAAAAACATTAGCATTTAACTAAAATAGAAGCTAAATTTTTCATTCCTCTAGAAAGAACAGTAAATAAAAAAATACCCAAAAATGTTAGCAAACTGGTTAAATAGAAGCTAAACACAAAATTAGCCTGTAAAACCTCAGTAAGCTAAATTAGTCAAAAATGTTAGCATGTTGCTAAAATAGAAGCTTAACCTGGATTAGTCAATAAAAACCTCAATAAATAACAAATTTGTGAAAAACGTTAGCATGTTGCTAAAATAGAGGCTAAATAAAATCAATAAAAACCTCAATAGATAACAAATTAGCCAAAAACGTTAGCATGTTGCTAAAATAGAGGCTAAAATAAGTCTATAAAAACCTGAGTAGATGACAAATTAGCCCAAATCGTTAGCATGTTGCTAAAATAGAAGCTAAATTCTTAATTAGTCTAGAAAGAACTTAGTAAATAACAAATAAGCCAAACATGTTAGCAAATTGATTAAATAGAAGCTAAACACAAAATTAGCCTATGCAATCTCAGTAAGCTAAATTAGTCAAAAACGTTAGCATGTTGCTAAAATAGAAGCTAAAATGAGTCTATAAAAACCTGAGTAGATGACAAATTAGCCAAAAACGTTAGCATGTTGTTAAAATTTTAGCTAAGCTCCATTTTTTTTCAAAAAACTCTAAAAGATGTAAACATAGCCCATGAATTTATTTAAAGTTTGTTGCTAATCCACTTAAATTTAGAAATTTGAAGACTTTCCTATTCATTTCCTATGGAGCATATGTTGCTATAAAGTCTATAAATACCAAAAATACAAGCAGTAATGTCCTGAACGAGCTAAACGTTTTGATACAGAGATTGGAGAAAGTCTGATCGAGTTTTTACATACAGAAAAACACTCAGAAAGGAGCAGAAGAATGCTGGAAAACATTCACACAACTGGAGACAGAATCGAATATCCAAACACGGCAGCTCAAGCGGAGACCCTGAAAGCACTAAACCGATATGGAAAATGTGTGAGTGCCTCTAAATATGTAATAAAATGACAGGAAATGCAATAAAAACTGTATTTCCTGTAGCATAATCAGAAAATATGTACCGGTACTGTCCTTCTACTTTTGAGGCTGTTACTGTTGGAGGTGGTTTATTCATCACTCAAAGGCTGCAGCTCAAAGCGTTTATTTTTATCTCCTTACAGTTGTCCTATAAAATGTTTGAATTCAGTTAGAATACATTAAAATTGTTCGACATAAAAGGAAATCTAATTATGCTCAGCATCCCGAGTGGCTTCACTTAAAATCCCAGCATGCATTGTAAATCTCAAGGTCATCAGGAGTGCGATGGAAGACGTCGGCGTGGAAAACATGGCGGGATGAGGTGGAAGCTCTTCACGTTCTTCTGTTTGGAGCGAAGGAAGCTCTCGTCCGTTAGAGAGGAGATCTGTCACGGTGATGAACGACTCTCCACGGAGCGATCGCTGAAAACACTGTTTTAAAGCCTCGGCGTCTCGCCGGAAAAACATCGGGTTTAGTCGATAAATTCAATGAGAATTATTTTACTGATTTTACATTTTTCGTTTCCTGCTAACTCATTTTATTTTGAAATGCACACACAGGTATGTTGTTGTTGTTTACCTTTTCACTGACTGAGAGGAGTCTCAGCAGATCATGGTCATCCCATGATCCTCTGCTGTTTCTCGTTGAGACTTTCTTTGCTTTTCTACAGTAATACAATGGATAGAAAATATGTTCAAGACTCTGACAAATTTAGAACATTTGTTTGAAACAATAAACGGATAAAATTCCTTTATAAACTCCTTACAAATCACCCACCTCACCAGCACCAGAGCAACCCCAGACCATCACATCACCTCCACCTTGCTTGACTGGTTTTGTTCCAGCCTCTTTTCCAAAGTCAACGCATTCTCACTCACAACTCATCATAAATGGGTTCAGACGCTTGACGTTTAAGTGTCCCCAGCTTGTCGTTTTTTGAAGTTCTGACTGTTTGGATTAAATCACAAAAATGATATATATCCCAACATACCACAATAAAGTATATTTTCAATTATTCTCTAAAAAATAAATCGACAAAATGTGCTCATGTACTTCTCTGACTTTGTTTACAAGTAACATGTATCTGAATTGTCACAAATGAGAAACATGTTTTTGTTGTGCAAAACAGTTTCAAGTTTCTTAGAAGGAAAATCTTCTTTAGCGCCAAAGTTCAGCAATAAAAACAAATGAAAACGATAGAAAAATGGCATCACGGACACGTTTCTATTACCCACATGACATTTCACCCAGCACTGCTCAATAGTACAGAGGGACCTCCCATTTCCTTTTCTACTCCGGTTAGGGCAGGGGTCGGCAACCCAAAGTGTTGAAAGAGCCACTTTGGACCAATACAATGAAAACCAAATGTGTCTGGAGCCGCATAATTTGAAACAGCTTATAAAAGTCGTACAGTGAAAGTAACACATGGAGAATGTGTCGAATATACGATTATTTCTCCTACTGCGTGTTCTACTGTCATATAAGCTACATTTTTGGTCTCATGACAAGTTGGTGAGACATAGCAGCGTTAAGATTATGAAACAAAAGCTGAATAGCCTCATAATGAACATTTGAGCTTTTATTTTGAACTCCCTCAATGACACAACGAGAGGGGGTCCTGATCAGTCTCTCCC
>NW_023419255.1:0-2464 GCF_002922805.2 Oryzias melastigma
ATAAGTTAATAATGCGTCGGTAAATGGTAGTTTACTCCTGTACTAGGGAGCAAACTGCCATTAAAAGAAGCAGAAGAAGAAGAAAGCATTTATATATACGCATTACAGATTGGGTAGGTCTAGCCGTGTGGACAAACTTTGAACATGTGCAATACGGATCGTGCAGTCCCGATCTGAAACGTATTTTTCTTTTTTGTCAACTTTGAGATATACTTTCCTACTATAGTAAATGTTTTAAAAGGTACCTGGTGTTGCTAACATCTCAGGAGATTCTGTAACCATCAAGTGCCATAAAATGGTTCGAGCAGAAGCAGACTCAATTCGTGCATGTTGCATATTGATAGGGTAGCTACCAAAAATTGGGTAGTGACATAGCTTCCGTGAAAATAATTCAAAATGGCAACCTATTTAAAAATGGCAGCCATTTTTAAAGATTGAGGCAATTTTTTTTTAATTAAAGATGGCTGCCATTTTTTAAAGATTGTGGTAATTTTAAAGCTGGCAGCCATTTTTAAAGATGGTGGATAATTTTAAAAACACCAGCAGTTTTAAAAGATTGCGGCCATTTAAAAAAAAAATTAAAGAGGGCAGCCATTTTTTCAAGATAGTGGCCATTTTTAAAGACAGCAGCCTTTTTAAAAGATTGTGGCCCTTTTTTTAAAATTAAAGATGCCGGCCATTTTTAAATATTGTGGCAATTTCTAATGATGGCAGCCATTTGTGACCCTTGTGATATCCTAGGCATGTTTACATTAAAAGTGGGGTCACCTGGCCCCCACAAGACAGCACAAGGATTAAAGGTGGTAGCAATTTTAAAAAAGATGGTAGCCATTTTTCAAAAAGAAGGCGGCCAATATTTAAGACGGCAGCCATTTTTAAAGATTGCAGTGATTTTTTTAAGATGGTGGCCATTTTTAAAGATGACAGCCATACACTCAATTGTTACAGAAATGTTTGATTTGTATTTGCCTTAGTCTCAACAATATCAGCTGTTAATGGATAAAATGCAGTATTAACTTGAGTGGTACCAACAGTTTTATCATGGCCAACATGCTATTTCTAAAAGAGATGTCCGTCAGCTACACTCATGCCAAATTTGTTGCTTGTACCACAAAATTTGCAATCATTTTATAAACCGGTTCTACCATAAAGTGTGTCTGAGGCTTCTTTGAAAGCAGCAGGAAAAAGGAGGAATACCCGGGTTCTTGTTCTGACCTCTTACATACATGTACATAAAATTTGGCACAGACAACACAACCGACAGACCACAGTATTTCCCAAAAACAACCACAACGAGGAGACGTCACATAACCGGCACCTAAACTTTTTTGTGCATTTAGAATATATATATATTTATGTGTCATTTCCTACAAAAATAAAAAAAACTGTTATGTGACGAAGATTGATTTTAATGGCCCTGGTGTAAAAATAAAACTGATTTCTGGATCCCTCTGCTGGTGATCTCACGTCACTGCAGTTATTTAAAATGCTGCATCTGAACTAAGCACAGACAAGGCAAAAAAAATCATTTAAGATGCCAAAAAACATTTAGAGAGGTTTACAAAGCAGCTAAAAACAATTACATATCATACAGTCATTGATCTGATTTGGTATTTTTTTAAAAGTGCTACAAGCTTAGCGTTTAAAGTGATCAGCTGTCTACAAAAAGACAGGATGTCAAAAAAAAACTCTGCATATAGATTTGTTTCCTTCATAAGGCGTTTGGTGAGCTTAAAAAAGCAACAAAAAAAAGCCTAACAAGCACTAACTTAGCATTAATTTAAAGGAATGTATCCTATAGGTCTTCCACATATTCAATGTGAATCATAGCAACTTTCAGGGCTAAAACTCAGTCAGTTCTGCAAATCTATCCACCGTTCCAGCATTCGAATGTGAGATTGCATCATGTGATTCGGAAACGCTTGTACCCTGAAATAAACATTCGTCGTGAGTGAAACCGTGCTGCTCTCCTCACTTCATCTTTTAAAGCCACACGTTGCTGTGAACCAGCAAGAAAAGCTACTTTAAGAGTGAAATATCTGACCAGGCCTCCAGTGGTTCAATATCGCCGTCAAACTACTGTCGCCAACCCTTTTTTGGGAGGGTTGGCTGAGGCTGCGGCGAGCTACACGGGCATCTGCATCTCTGAGTATTCATCCAGACACTCGCGCTCGTCGAGCTTCGGCTCTGCATCTTCAGAATCCAGCTGGAAAAAGGACGGAGACATTCAAGTTAGCACAAAAACTAATATATATGTGTGTATTTTTGCTAAACGTTTTAGTTTTAATGGTTATTTAAAGTTATTTAAACCCATTTACTAAAGTCCATCTGAAAAATGTGAATTTTTAAAACAATTTTAGCTTTTATGACCACCAACATGAACCGAATCTTGTTTTCTGTGGCAACATTAAATACTGCAATAAGAGTTCTTTGTGTTTTTGGTGTTTTAATTGAAACTTTTGTT
>NW_023419255.1:2630-3290 GCF_002922805.2 Oryzias melastigma
AACAAAGTTGGTTAATAGATGTTGATAAACATCTAAAACTAGTGGTAATAAGATGTAAATACCTTCACCAATGATGCCCATGGAGTTAATCCTTAGTAGTTTATGTTCTTTGAAGGGGAAATTTTGAAAAAAATTAAAGATGGCGGCCTCTTCCCAAGGTCAAAGGTCAACTAAACTTTGGTTGTGGTTGTAAGCTAGTGGAATTTGTGGAAAAGTTTGTGAATTTTTCGTTTTCCATATTTTTCAAAAATGCAAAAATTTCACACTTTGTCACAAAATGGTCACCTTTGTAGATCCTGTGGAGATCCTATTATAGTTTTAAAATTTTCTTTTGAATTTCGTGTTTTGGTTTTGTTGATCGATTCTGAAATTGTTTTTTGAGAGTTTGGGGGGAGGGGTGTATGGGGTCAAATCAGGATCATCTATTAGCTGCTGTTTTGAATTTTCATTTTTTTCTGAATCTTCACTTTCACTCCTCAGTTTTACAGTTTCAATTCTGATTTTTGAGTTTTTACTGCTAAGCTGAGCCTAATTTTTCATGGGGGCGGGGCTTTGAGCTCATTGGCTACCCAAATATGCATCCCATGATTCCCCAAGAGGATAATTTTTTTTTTCAATCAGTAATTTTTACATTTATAGTTTTTTTTTATTTTATTTCAA
>NW_023419256.1:0-3129 GCF_002922805.2 Oryzias melastigma
TGGGTATCAATGCCAATTTCCAGAAAGGATTTGATTCAATTCACAAGAGCCTGGATAGATTTGATTCCAATTTTTTTCCATTTTTTTTTCGATCCTCTTAATTCAATTCAATGTTGAGTTTACACATTTAGACACATTTAGAAATACATGAAAAATCTACTATATGTTTTTAATATATCTGATACAGTTCACATACTGGAAAATGTATTAGTGAAATAATGAGATTGTTGATATCATACAGTGCTCTGATAACATTAACATTGTAAACATTGTTCTGCTTCTCCTGGAGGGCGTTTCAGTTTGTCCACTAGGTGGTGATCATGCTATAGCAGTGCACTTTTTCAAGAAGAATAAGTAAAAATTAACAAAAGAACTGTGTTTTAGACTACAAACAGTTAATTTAAAAAAATATCCCCTTAAAATAGTTTGGAAAATTCATGCCTATGAGTTTATAAGCATCAAGCTAGCACACTTTAGCTTTATGTGCTAAATCGATTTATATTCTTATGAATCGATTATTGATTTGTTGAGCTTAAATTGATTAAAATCGATTAATTTTAGTAACCCAATTACATTTACAGTCTTACTGACCAATTATTATAAAAATCCATTATTTTTTTCTCTATTATATATACAATGTAGCATTTACATTTTGATAATATTTTAATGATAAGTGTTTTATTTTCAACACATAACAGTTTGTATCTTGTCATGATCCAGCCTCCACCTGTGAGGAGCTGACAGGTAATCAGCCCATAATTCTCGCCGGTCCGACTGCCTTTTTAAGCAGGCTCTTCCCAGAGGACCTCTGCCAGAAAGTCATCTACCGCCAGTGGCTCTCCAGATGCCTGTCTGTGGTTTCAACCTCTCGTCTGTTCCCTTGCTTTGGACTCAGTTTCTGATGTTGGACCACAGATATTGGCAGCCCCTTTCCTGCACCTCAGATTGTTCTGGAACTTCATACTCCTCTCCCCGTGCCCCTGACGCCCTCTTCTGGATTGAGGACTCATCATACCAGATTCATTAGTTTGAGACTTTTGAATGAACTCTGAGAAGTGTGCATTCTGGAATGTGTTTCTCACATCCTGTCAGATTTCTTTTAATCTGACAGCAGCACAAAGTAGTTCCTCTCAAAATAAAAACAGTGTCAATTAAAATCCTCCTGCTGCTACAGACTGATTTACAGTTATTATATGCCATTTAAAAACTTTTTTGGAACAGCAATAAGTCTCTGTTGTGCAGCAGAAGAGAAGAATATTTGCTTTAAACTTATTCTTATAAACATTTCTAACTATAGATATAACCTAACCGTCATTCTGCTTAATAATGTGCATTTTGGAGAGGTAGTAAGCAACACACATGGCCTCTTAATTTAGTGTCATGTGGTTATAACAAGTTTATTTTACTTCTTAAGATCCCCTTAAAAAAAAAAAAAACTTTAATGACAAAATTTACTTTTCAAATATTTTAGCATTTCTCTTTAAAGCAAAGGAGCCAAAATGGAGGAGTAAAAGAGCTGCTAGTAGCCTCAGGTTGACCTAAACACATGATAACACAATAAAAAACAAACAGGGCTACAATGAGGTTTCATGCTAAAGATTTGAGGGGAAAACAGCAGACATGAAACTTCACTTTGATATGGGTTCATAACATGGATTCAAGCCATTGACATTTCAAATAATAGACAAAAGGAAACATTACTCATTCTAAAAAGGTTGGCAATACACTGTGTTGCACAGTGAATAGCATTTATTTTATATTTAAAGGCTAGATGAAGGGGTCCCCAGCAGAAATCTTCCACATTTAAATGCTAAAAATGTAATATATTTTAAACAACATCATAAACAAATAGCCTGTGATCTATTTTTACAAATATGTTTGATTCACTGCCTCCCTAGAAATACATTTTTGATGCCTAATTGGTCCGATATTTCCTTTTAAAGAACTAAAGGAAATCCGAATTGAAGAAAGTAAGTAAAAAAGAAGACGATAGGAGGTTTCTGAACTGGAAGCTAATAATTCACAGTTTCCACACCCTCTGCATGATTGCTAAAAAGCCAGTGAGATAGGCTGAGATGATTAAATTATGTTGTTCACCTTTCGGCATATCCCATCAGGGGTCGCCAGAGCGGACCAGCTTTCACTGAGCCACACATTCGGTTTGGCAGTTTTACGCCTAACCCTATATTTTATCTGAGGTGGGGACCACCACAGAGAGACCTGGACTAGGACCCCTACCTGTGGATACTAGGGCTGGGAATCACTGGGTACCTCACGATACGATACGNCGCGATATATCGCAATATCGATATTTTGGCACACCCCTAATGGATACATAGTCAGGCACTAGTGTGAAGGGTTTTGCCTAGACCCTAGTTTCCCATGTGCCGGTCCTGCATTCAGCCATTCAGGCTTTACGATGATGAAATAGAATTTACAATAAAAATTAAGTGTGGAACAGAAACAATGACATGCAGGAAAAAAGGTGCTAAAAAATAATAAACATCCTACAAATCTTTTGATCTATCATAGTGCTCCCAGTGTTTCTTTGAAGTTACAATTTTTAACCAAATTAAAATGTATTTATAACAACTGTATTTATGTAAAATGTGTATTAGAATTCATAAAAAAAGTTTGTTTAAAGTCATACACTGTAAATAAAATAAAATAAATAAAAAAAAAAAAAATTGCAATAGTTACATTCTTGGAATATATCGTATCGTAGCATATTGTGATACATATCGTTATTGCCAAACTCTAACCAAAACACAGCCCTAAATAATACGACTCTCATGACTTCTCTAATACTTTTTATTATTTATTGAATAATTGTCTCTGTAAAAATATCAAGTTACTTTTCACTTCTAGAAATAGATGTTTTGGATTCAAAAATCTAAGAAGATTCAAAAAGTTTAATCTGTTTTCTTTTTATTTTTTAAGCTTTTTATCAGAATCACATCAAAAATATGTTAAAGATTTGAACAAAATTGCAAAATTATTATGGCACTTGAAACAATTTTTTAGTTCCCTCTTACTTAAACAACAAGTGCAAAACAAAACTCTAATTTCAATGTCTAGAATATATGTTTATATGAAAAATATAAGAGACCAGATAACCTTAATCTCTTT
>NW_023419257.1:0-3127 GCF_002922805.2 Oryzias melastigma
ACCGCGACAGAATCATCGGACTGAGGTCGGTGATCTGGATCCACCACGACAGAATCCTCGGACTGAGGTCGGTGATCTGGATCCACCGCGACAGAATCATCGGACTGAGGTCGGTGATCTGGATCCACCGCGACAGAATCCTCGGACTGAGGTCGGTGATCTGGATCCACCGCGACAGAATCATCGGACTGAGGTCGGTGATCGGCTTAATTTCAGCAAGAAGGTTGAAGACGCTCTGACGGTGTTGGTCAAAGTTCTCCAGAAACTTTTCTTTTCTCTTTCTTCACACGGGGAGGAAACGTTTCCTTTCTGGGTTTGGTTCTGGTTCCTGAGCAGTTCTGGAAGGTTCTTTTAAGATTTCTGGGTTCTGCTGGTGGATCTGGACCTTTGATCCCGTTTCTGTGTCCAAACAGGTCCGGTGGGACGAAGAGGGACGTCAGACATCCTCTGGAGAGGACTCGTTAGTAACGTCTTCAGGTGTTATCACCATCATCAGTGAGAGTCCCGGGGAGGGACGAGCTGACATGACAAAGACAAAGAACGGCCTCGGGTTTAAACACAGACTTCAGCCGCCGCCGCCGCCGCCTCACTGCCATTTCCTAAAAGGAATGTAATTTCTGCTCCAATCAAAACAAAAAGCCAAAACAAATCTCTCTCAGGCAATTTTCTGCGATTTACTTGTCAGGCGGAGCTTTTAAAGACGGCGCCGACAGCCGCTGACATTCACAGACAAATTACAGACGGCCCTTCAGCCAAACAAAGCAGACACGCGGCCGCCGGCGCCACGTGCCGCAGCGTCCGGTCGATTGGATCGCCGGCCGTGAGTCCCAGCTGCAAACCTGACCAGAGAGACACAAACGCTTCCATCGTGACGCAGTGGAAACCAGAATTATGGGATGGCTGTCAGCTCTGATTGGTTAACCCTTAACATCCAGTCTGTAACGACTGCTTGTGTTCTTTGACTTACTCGAACTTTTCAACCGTTTACATGATAATTCCTGTAGATCTGAAGGAGAAAAGTGGCTCATTTACTGTAATTATAACGGTTGAAAAGTTCCAGAATGTTAAAAGATTTTCTAACTTTTTTATCAAAAAATTGAGCTTTAAAAATACTGTCTGCTAGCTGTTGTACAATTTTTGACAAATTAAAATAAACTTGTTTAATTCTTGAAATACAGTCTAAAACCGTCTGTGTGCGCCCCCTACAGGTTCAAACGTGGTACTGCAGTTGGACTTTGTGATTGGTCGGTTGGATTACGTCCCAGAAGTTCCTCGTCATCATGTTCTTCAGGTCTAGAATAAAAGCCCCGCCCGTCTTTGATTCTGTTTAGCGTTAGCATTAGCGTTAGCATTAGCATGGCTCCCAGTTGTCAAAAATCTTCTGGTTTACACAACTTTCCAGTGAACTTGGATGTTGGAGAACAGAGGGTGAGTCCTATTGTCATTATATCAGCAAACTCTGTCCTAGTGATGGATTTAGTGAACATTTCTCTGTTTAATACGTTAGCCTTTATTAGCTATGATGCTAGCAGCATTCACCTGTCTCAGACTCTGGTCTCCTTCAGACCTGTAGACCCTCAGCTGCTCCGTCTTGAGCCTCGATATATATTATTATGACCATTCGCTGCTTTAGACGGTGACGTGCACGTGCACGGGCACCATTTCTATGCATTGAGAATACAGAATTCCATCCATTTTCTTGACCGCTTTGTCCCTTTTGGGTCACGGGGTGCCGGAGCCTATCCCGGCTACTGATGGGCGAAGGCGGGGTACACCCTGGACAGGTCTCCAGTCTGTCTCAGGGCCTCAATCACACACATTCACTCTCACATTCACACCTAGGGACAATTTAGAGTCACCAATGAACCTATGAGAATACAGAATTGTAACTGAAAAAAATGAAAAATTGAAAAAAAACTGAAAACTTGAAATAAAACTTATGAAACATTTGAACAATATATTGTAATTTTGAGAACTTGAGTTAAAACATATAAAAGTTAAAAAATGGTGCATCCATTTTTAACAGCTGGTGTTTGGAATTTTTTCACTTTTTTTTTTTTTTTACTTTTCTGAATCGTCAGTTTTGTTCAGTTTCAGTGCAGATTTTTTAGTTTTCGTTGCCGTGGTGACCCTAAGTTTACATGAGGCTTTGAGCTCATTGACTTCTGGGGAATCATGTTTCGCCATCAGCACCATGCAGACCAGGACCGGCCCTGACGACCAGATCCAGATGGATTCCAGGTCCACAAAGATCCATCAGGAAGTTTGAGTCCTTCAAAAGCAGAGTTTGAGTGGACACAGCTCCTCCGAGTCGGCTCCTCTTTACCGAGTCACAGCTGAGTGAACCCGGTGAGAGCGTCCCGACCTGATCTCCATGACGGACAGCGGCTCCAGCGGCGTCCTGCTGACCTTTCCACAGAGCTTCTGGCCATCTCTAACATTTATCACACGGAGCCGCTGCTGCTGGAACCAAAGGCCACGCCGGTTACCGCAGAGTCACAGGTCGCCACGCCACCGCGCTTCAGCTGCTTCTCCGTTCACACCTCTAATTACCAAAGACCTGCAGCTGCCCAGGGTGGACTGAGCATGCCCAGAGCGCTCTCACCGTCTCCGTGACTCAGACTGAACCACTCCGGTTCTGACACGCCAGCAGAACGAGTGTTAAAGCAGAAGAAACTCTGATGAAGGAACTTTGAAACACCTGGAATTCACCTGCAGATCCTCGAGGATCTCCAGCTGCTGCTGTTTTTAACAACTTTAACTTCAACGTTTGAGATTTCTCTGTCTGCAGTCTACTTCAGGAACTGTTGATCAATCAATCAATCAATCAAACAAACCTGTTTTTTTTTTACCATAAATTGAAGGAAATAAAAGAATGAAACAGTTTTTACATAGAATTCTTTCAGAGCAGAAACGTGGATTTCTCATAAATCCGCTTTAGATTCTTTATAAATAAAAACATATCTGGAAGGTGAAGTCTGAGTCCCCGCCGTCCTCACAGGTGAACACAGGTGTCTGCAGGTGAGAAACAGTCAAACCTGTCCGGGTCATACAGGTGACCTTCAGGAAGCATCGAGGTCACAGACCGCTCAGTGAACCATGTTCATGTTTATCTACGGGCGTGCTG
>NW_023419258.1:0-3126 GCF_002922805.2 Oryzias melastigma
ATACAATTTATATATTTATTTATTTCTGCGGCTTCGCTTTAAAAAACGGTAGACCAGAATGAAGGTTTATGTGCGTTTATAGAGACTTTTCATTGAAAAAGTGTTATATAATCCACAATTTAGTAACTGGTGGTGACAGTTACAATAAAGTCATTTAAATCTTTGAATACAAGTATGTGCCATTTAGTTCCTCTCAAGCTACATAGGCTACACACCGGCCATGGCATTAAGTCTTTGTGAACCCACTTTTTGGGCTTCCGTGTTTAAAACTCTCATGTTCATCCATCCCTGCATACGTTTTGAGTCCATTTTGGGCCATTTTGGTACAAAACAAACTAAACTGCCAAATTCCAAACCAGCTAAACTTTGACCAATTAGGAACACAAATTTGGTAGTGACATATTGTCCTTTTCAAAACACTAAAGTACCTACTGCTGTAAACCTGATTATGAAAGAGACACTAGCGTTCTTTACCAACCAGAAAAGGGTGAAAGATCAGCCGATTCAAATATATTTATGTGTTTGTATGAAATTCATTAGTGATTTATGCATAGATTACATAATTTTAATATGAAATGTGCATCAATTACACACATATACCATTAAAGTTATACATTGGTGGTGCATGCATGAAGTCAGACATACATGGAGTGGTCATAGAAAGCCACAAATTTACAGATGCATCTCGCAAGAATCACGCAGAATTGTTTAAGGTTTATGCAATAATTGCATATAAATTACGTAAAATGCACATAAACTGTGTAATTCTGAACTGACCAAAAATTCTGAACAGCTCAAAACTGAAGTCACATAGACCCAGACCCAGTGGTTGAGACCCAGTGGTTGAGACCCACGATGGACATCAGCGCACATCGACGAATGCAAGAAGCACATGAATTACAAATATCACGCATGTATCACGAAAGACTGCAATCACATATGTAGACAGTGCACAAATTGTATGAAGTGGCTGTGTGACACAGGCTTAACAGTGATAGAATCAAAATATAGAACAATAGACATTGGATAAACACAAAGCTGAAGCTACACATTTCAAAGCACTCTGCAGAATACTGTTTCTAAATAATTCATATTGACAATTCCAAAACGTTCATCTCTGTTGTGTTTATAAATAGTCAATATCTTCAAGTGCAAGAATTTTTGCACTGTCTTCAACTACTTCAATGCAAAGATGTAAATATATTTACCCGAGTCCCTGGAAATGACAAAACGATCAACAAGTGGGATAAAAGTTGGATTTGTGGGATAAAACTGTTATTTTTACCTCCATTTCTAAACTGCTTTCTTCAAAGAAAACTTAAAATGTGTCTCTCTGTAGGAATCTGATGTATGTGCCAACATGTTTAGTCTTGATGTTCATTCCTCGCAGGTTTCGGAGGTAAAGCTGTAGGTTAAACCAACAGTTAAGGCATGGGCAAAAAAAAAAAGAAAAAAAAAATTCAGATCACTGCTACTCACTGTTTTATAATCACACGGATTCTGCACCTTTGACGCCATGGATGTGTCTGTGACTGAGCAAATTGTTCACCCGTTTAGCTCTGATTTACAGCCACAATATTTACTATTGCATCATTGAGAAACTTTTAATTTTCCCAGCTGTACAAGTTTAAGAGATTTTTCCACAAAATGGAGAAAACCAATCTAAAAAAAAGTACTGAATTGAAATGGAAGATCCTACTGTATTTTTAAATGAGAACTTAAATAAAAAACTAATCATTTGACAAATTTTAATTCAGCGGAAGTCTTCTCATTCCATTGTATTGAGTCATTTAAATTATTTGACAAAAGGTTTAGCACTTAATCTAGACACAATTTGAAAAATAGTTTGTGTTTATCACAGTAATAAATCTAATAAAATGTAATAAATCTAATAAAATCTAATAAATGTAGATTTTGACAGCAGTAAAAATAAAAAATAAAAACGCTGCTTATTGCTTGGTTCCTAATTTCAGTCAAACTATACAATTTGTTTTCATAAGGGCTTCCACCATACATCTAATCCTTCCATTAGAACTGGAAGTTTAGAGTCCCTTTAAACAACATCTTTTAATCATCTGTATGTTTGTATTCCCTTTTCTTAAAGCCACTGAGATGCCAAAAATTGCTCTCATTCCTTAACTTAGTCAGCTGACAAAACCCGTGACACGCACCTGACTTCCTCAAAGTCACATGGAAGTTGAAGTACAAAGCATATCTATCATTGCGATTTTTAGATAAATGTTGTGTTCCTAGAGCTAATTTGATGTCTACATTGTTGTGCCTTATGTCTTCTCCAAAAGATACTGAACATTTTTTTTTATATAGACAGGTTTGTAAATGTTCTGGAAACCAATTCAGCTTTAGACACATGCACCCAAATGATGGAATGTACCATTGTTGTGTGTGGTAAATGTATTATGAAGTATTTGTAATGATAATGGAAGTTATATGCACTAACGGGGAAGCTGTCGTACGATGCCCTAACCCTTGAGTCTAGAGCCTAGACTCTAGTTGTTTCTAAGGTGTGAGTGCTGACTCCATACTCACCAAATGTGGAGTTTACACGTGATATGTGAGAGTTTACAGGGTACCCATAGGATGTCCACACAAACTACTCTGATTACCACATATTTTCCAATAGTATCCCCGGCATTAGTTAGTGAGTAGAGACAGATATCTATTGGAGATCAGTCTCTATTCGATCACAGACAGAATAGTGATGGGTAATGGGTTCATTTTTGTGGTGAAATTCAGTAAAGAAATGCAGAAAACACAGGATGAACATTTCAAAAATTTATTGAAATGGTGATAACATTGTATTATGTTCTGATCAGCACTGACTGGGAACGTTATTTTTCTCTTTGAAGCATCGTCAATCACCATAAAGAAAATCCTACTGATCAAAGCATAGGCCATCTACATGAGCTGAAATAAAGGCCAGACCCAACTCAGAATCTAGAGACTTCAAAGAGGTCTGATGTTACATTAGTTTATATTATAAAATTGGATAAACTTTGTATAAGACGAAACTAAGCAATGGCCATGGAGTTGCTTTATTCATTTTTTATTATACTTCTCTTCACTGGCTAGGACCTTTGTAATTGGAGACACGTTTCTCTGTGAAGG
>NW_023419259.1:0-1645 GCF_002922805.2 Oryzias melastigma
GACTCACAAAAATTATGAGAATCACTTTTCTGCTTAAGGCAAGACAGTTTTTTATAATTATATTTATATCATTTACTCAAGTTTTTCCAAATAAAAAATTCAAAATAAAAGTACAGAAACACAAGTTTAAACAACAAGCACATTTAAACTTTAACAAATACATGTTACAATTAAAATCTAAATGAAACTAAATTAAGAGAGGAATCCTGATGAAAGAAATTCAATTTTATTAGGTTTAACCACCTCGTGCCTGGATTTATTTGCAATTTATAAATAAATATTCTTTAGTGCTGTTTTTTTCCCCTCACTGTATGGATAAATTAAGTAGAGTTCTGCATTTTGGAAGGTTGAAAAATAAAATAAAGTGATTGTTAGCTTGGATTGTTCAACGTCATCAGAAATAATCTAAAACACAATTTTTCTTACAAATTTATTTTATTTAAAATTGATTTAAAATGCAGTTTTGACTTATTATTAAGTATGACATCACTTATAAAACACACTTGGTTAATTATTGCTCCAAATGGAAACATTTCTAAAGAAGAGATTTACTATAGAAATCTTTAACACTTGAACTGATTTTTCAAACATCACTTTTCAAGAAACTTTTGTGTACAACTTACAGTTGTAAGTACACTCATAATTTTTTACTTTTTTCCCCTAAAATATTTATTTATTTATATAGATCAACACATTTAAACATTTACAGAGTCATACATCTTTAAATTAATACTGATTTTGTCTGTGATTTTAAATGTAGAAAATTGTTGTTTTATTTCAGTTAATGGACATTTAATAAACATTGATAACAAAAACATAATAATGGTATTTAAAAATCAGTATTTAGAGAACTGTATTTGTAAATACCGAAGATTCTTGGTTTGTTATTACAGAATTTAACAATAAAGTTNTTCAGTTAATGGACATTTATTAAACATTGATAACAAAAACATAATAATGGTATTTAAAAATCAGTATTTAGAGAACTGTATTTGTAAAAACAGAAGATTCTTAGTTTGTTATTACAGAATTTAACAATAAAGTTTTTAGATTCAAAAACGGTGGAGCCTCACCATAAACATCCTTCCCAATGGGTCCCAGGTTCCGCGCGGCTCGGTGCTGTCTCCGGGCCCTGCTCCCGCTTATCTTCCCCAGCTTGCTCGCCACTCCCGCCGCGTCGGTCTCGCCTCGTCCCGGCTCCCATAACAGGTGCAGGTACCTGAGCTCTTTGTCGTCTCTGTGTCCGACTCGACCCAGGACCACTTTCCCCTCCCCTATGCCGCTGATCCCAAACCCCACAGCGGCGCTCCCCACGTCCTCCATCCTCTCCGCCTCCCCCGGCTGCACCCCCTCCACACGCATCTCACCCGCAGCTCCACAGGCAACCTCGGAGCCGGACCCGCTACTATCAGAAGCGACGACGGCGCTCCACCCGTCCATAGCTAACCAGCATGGGGAAGATATTTTTACATAACACTCTCAGTCCAACTCCAGCCGAACCCGGGAGGAAACTAACCCGAGTCAGCTTTGAATTCAGCGCCCGTATTCTCCGCTACTCTTGACGACATGTTACAATGCGTCGACGAACAAATCTTACTTTATAGCTGTTTCCGTTCCAGATAGAAATATCTAAATAGTGGACAGT
>NW_023419259.1:2038-3125 GCF_002922805.2 Oryzias melastigma
ATAGATTTCCATGATATGAAATGACAAAAAAGCGTAAAAAACATAAATATTTATGAGAGACAATAAAGCTGATAAGAGACAAAGTGCCTTTCCAGTGATAAGAAGTGGTTTAAACCAGCTTGTTACTTAACTATATAGTTAAATATAATCTCATAGGAGTAAGAACTAAAAAAAACAAAAAAAACAAAAAAACAAGCAAACATTAGTTTTAGAAAGTACACCTCTGAACCTGGTAAAAAAAAGAAAGAGTTATAAATATCATTTTGGTTCAAATCATGTAAAGGTAGGAATGTTGACATGTAGTGATGTAATATTTATAAATAAAATGCTATATTTTTTTTGAGGAGGAGAAAGCAAATACGGATAGTAAACAGTGATACAATAGATAGTATTTCATGTATTTTTTTTTGGTATATAAAAGGAATAAATATGAATGATGGAGGTAGCTATTTCCCACAACTAAGTAGCATTAATGTAGCTATCAGAGGTCAAGTTTCAGTCCTGAAGACAGAGATGCTCCGGCTGGTGCCAGGTAGCTGGGGAATGCTGGGTTAACGTCTGACGAGCCCGCGTCATGGTGCTGGGGTCGGGGGGGTCCAGTATCATAAACATGCTGCAAAAGCTGAGAGTTTTGACTGAGGCCCTGCCGATTCAAGTACCCCTCCTGGCAAAACAGCGGTGGCTTGCGGTGGGTGAGCGCAGAACGGAAGCATGACTCTACAGAAAACAGATATAAACAGAATCAAAAGCATATGCTGACTTCTTGTCTTGAGAAGTTAAAAAACAGAAGAAAAAAGCTATTTCTTAACTGATGGTAGGATATCGATCCGTTTAACAGCATTATCATTAAAAGCAATGAAAATGGTGTAAGTTAACAGAAGAGCACGTAAACAGAGAGCTCTCAGCAACTGGAAGGGAAACGGAAGACTTTTAGTCCCACCCACAACTCGGAGGCAAATTTCTAATGAACTACTGGCACTCTGCAGAAACTTTGTCCTTTTTTTGGCTACAAACAGAATAATAAAAGTGTAAAAACCACTGCAAACACTTTCAAGAATATATCAAAAGGTAATCGGAGTGAGTCTTA
>NW_023419260.1:0-3121 GCF_002922805.2 Oryzias melastigma
AAAGAATCGGACTGAATCGTATCACTAAAAAGTTAGTTGAATCCTTTATGTATTGATTTGTGGACCATGTATCGGGATGTGTTTATGTGGATAAATCCAATGACAAAAAACACTTTGAAAAAAGTACGCTCTAAGCAGAGAGGTAGAAAAACTTTAGTCTCAACATGGCCCAGATCTTTAATTTTCTTCGCTCCACATTTGGCCTTGACCGGCAGAGTTGACTCTGGCATCTCACATCTAGCCACCTATTCGTCAGAAACATCTTAAAACGTACACTTATTTTTGGACCATGTGTCAAATCTGGTAACGCCAAACTGAAATGCCAGAGCTCAGAGATTATATTAGAATGTATTGCCCCTGCATTGAAGGTTAGGTTTTATAATAGGCACTGCTGCAATCAAAAAGGTCTTTAATCACTTTTAATGTTAAGAAAATCTGTTTGAGAGCCAGACCTGGAACATGTTGTCTAAGCATTTGCGTCACTATTTTGAAATGAGACAAAATACACGTCCCAGAGCGTCAGAGGAATAGCCAGTGACAATGAGAAGGAGACTTTGCTACTGGAGCTTCCCTAAGCTAAGCATTCCTTAGCCCTTTACCTGCCTCTGTATGAATGTTGGAGAGCAAAAAGAAGACAGAGGGAGAAGAAGCTGCCCCTATCTGCACCCACCCTCATCTTAGTGGTTATCTCTGTTGAAGGACGACACAGGGATTCACATGCGGGCTCGCAGACAAATACCCTGCAGAATGTATCACTAAAGGACAGTGCTCGGTTGTGATGAGAGCCTGGAGAGGTTCACTACAAGAGAGGCTTTTGAAAATGAAGAATACAATGAGCTCTGTGATTTGAAATATTGATCACCCTCTCAGTAGCAATCTGCTGTAGAGGTTTTCCAACAAGTAAAGAAGAAGCCACCCAGGTTGACTCACGGGAGGTTAACTGATAGAGCTGTCTGTCAGTCAGTGGGGAGGTCTTTTATCAAGCTGACTACATGGTTTTAAAGCTGTAACATTCATCTGTGAGATATTTGTAATGTGTCGCATTCAATTATTACAGTTTGTATGTGTGTATGTATGTTCTCAAGAAAAAGAAAGAAAGAAAAAAATAATGAAAAATGAAAAGAAAAAGAAAAAACTTCAGAAGCTATTCCTACAAAACAAACAAAAAAAGGCATGAAAAAGCATGATAAATAATCACAAAATGTCTTTACTATAGACCACACGTGCCAAAGACAAGGGCAATTCTATCCGGCTCTCCAGATCATATTATTTTATTGTGACTAATAGCCTGATGTTATCTTGCGCTCATTTCTAACTTGTATAATTTAGAAAAAATATGTTTTTATGGAGAGTAAAATATTGAAAGTTATTTAAGGTTTAACTTGATTTATTCGGTAATAAAATTCCTGCCTTTTATCATTCATAACTATGTTAAAAAGTTACAATTTTGAAGTTTTAGAAATTGTCATTCTATTTTGGACTATTTTAGAATTTACTAAAAATGTTTTAAGCTATTTTGGAGTTTAGCTAATATTTCAGCTACATGCTAGCTATTTTGGATAATTTAGGCCTTTTCGTGTTTTTGGCTATGTTGAAATTTTACAATTTTTTCAGCTACATGCTAGCTGTTTTAACTAATCTAAGTTTTTTGTTTGTTTCTTTAGGTTACTTTGCCATTTAGCTAATATTTTTGCTGGCTATCACCTTCAGTTTTTTCAGCTATTAGCTTCAGTGTTTTCAGCTATCAGCTTCAGCATTTCAGCTATCACCTACCGCTGTTTCAGCTATTAGCTTCAGCGTTTCCAGCTATCAGCACTAGCATCTTCAGTGGTCAAATTCAGCTTCAGAAAATGACTAAGATCAAAGTGAGTTTTGTTGAGTTAACCTGTTGGTCAACCCACTTGCCTATCAAAAAAAATGCTTGCAATAACATACAAATTTTAGCTAAAAAACAAACAAAATAAAACCTAGTTAAAAATGCATCCTTCCACCTCTCTGACAATTATAGTTAATTAGAAATAATGAAAAAAAAACCTTGGTGTCCAACTCTATCTTTAGAAAAGTGAAGTCCACCAATACAATATCTAGGCCAGTGCAAATAGAGAAAAAACTACAAAACCCAAATGACATTTCAGTATGAAATTATTTCTTTACAAGTGTCAAAATTTTGCATTTTTCTGTGTTTGAAACCCTAAAAAAACTGCTTTAAATTTCTTCAAGGATTCTAACCAGTAAAACTGGCCACTGCTGCACCTCTCAGTTTGGGCTCCTCTTCACAAACACACCGAATGCACAGACAATTAAAGGAAAAAAGCCATGAGATGACTAACTCTGACAAAGAAAGCCTTTGTAGTTCATGACAAAGAGAAGATCCTGGAATCTTCTTATCAAAACCACAAGTTATCTTTGCAATGAGTCCAGTTTAAAAAAAATAGTCGATCTTTAACTGGCTTTGAAAGACTGGTGGGGTTTGAATAAAATCTAAAATCACTACTATTTTTTTCTGTCTTAAAGTCTCACTCTGATCCTTTTTTGATCTATTTTCAAAGCGTTCCCAGCGGTCTTTTAATTATAACGATCCCGTATTTAGCCAAATTTAAAATAAGAAAAAAAACTGTTATCTAGTATATAGTTTCTGCAATGTGGCAGTAATTCATTAGAAATTTCAAAGTTGTGGGCAGGAATGTTGGAGTGGAGTAAGCCTCTTCTCTTTTACCATCATCCCTTTGTTTTACACTCTCTCTCACTCTTTACAGCCCCTCACAACCCCAATCTAACATTACCAGTGCAACAAAAAAGGAGAGCAATACTGGATCTATTTGTCTACAAGTGGATGCCTCAGATGGAGCTTCTAAGTCACTGTTACAGACTTTTCCGACTACATTTGTTCATCTGCAAATGTATTCCAACTGTGTTTTTTCAGGAATCACAACAATTTGGATTAAGAAACAATAAAAAATTTAATTTTAGTCTTAATTTTATATATATGTCCTCCATCATCAGAAAAAATGCCACAAGAACATGCTAAAACGTCAAAAACACCATTTATATTCTTAATTGTGAAGTTTTATTTTTTTATATCTTTCAGAGCCCTAAACAAATAAAAATAAACTTCTCTTAG
>NW_023419261.1:0-3121 GCF_002922805.2 Oryzias melastigma
ATTGGGCTTCTGTGATAGCCCGGACAATATGGGCTGGAATAATTTTGTATTTTACAGACCAGTGTTCTTTTCTCATACAATAAGGAGCTACAGCTCCTGCTTGCTCTCTAGGGGTTCCAGGACAGAATCAGCCCTCTGCTGTGGGCTAAACCCTTCTGTTCTTAACAGCATGAGCCCTCCATGAAACCAACTTAGCAACCAATATAGCAGACATTTAAATGTAGGGTTTTAAAGCAGCATAATGCATAAAGCAGGCAGTAACTCTGCCTCAGTGTAGAGAGAGTTTGTGAGTTTCTCTTGTTCTTCGATGGTTGCTAATAAAGTTCAATAGGAGTTGTTATGTTCACCATTCCGCATATGCTGTCAGGGGTCGCCACAGTGAATCAGCTTTCACTGATTTCAACGCCGGATGCCCTTCCTGACAATCCTGGATTGAATCCCGGCTGAGGACTGGCACAGGGAGACCCAGACTAACGACAGGTTCACACTGGACGCGGAAACGTAGTAAAGCGGCGTTGATCTAGGGCTTGGTTAATAAAATCGATGAATCGATTCGAATCAATTTAAGCTTAATAGATCAAGAATCGAATCATAAAAAGTATAAATCGATTTAGTACATGAAGCTAAAGTCCGCTAGCTTGATGCTAATGTTTAATTGAATTTCTCCTAGGACGGCTAATGCTAACATTTGATCAACCTAAACATACATTTCTGACTAAATTAACATCTTTATAAACTCAGGAAGGAATTTTTCAAACTCTTTTGAAGAAATATTTTTAAAGTGACCATTTGTGGTCTAAAACATAGCTTTTTCCACATTCTTTCTTCTTCTTCTGGAATAAGTTTTAATGCTATAACGCGATCTCCACCTAGTGGTCAAACTGAAACGTCCTCCAGGAGAAGCAGAACAATGTTTAGAATGTTAATGATCTGAACATTTTAGTTAGAACTTCTCCTTTAGAGAATCCATGTAACACTGGATGATATTAACAATCTCATTATTTCACTGATACATTTACAGTATGTGAACTGGATCAGATTAATATCAATATATTCAAAACATATAGTAGATTATTAATGTATTTTTAAACAAATGTGTATAATTGTGTAAACTCAAAATTGAATTGAAGAATCCCAAAAAACCTGAATCGAATCAATTCAGGGTCTTGTGAATTGAATTGTTTCAAAGATTTCAAAAGATTTCAAAGGCTTTATTGTAACTGTCAGTAACAGTTAAATTGTGGGGGGTCCACCAGCAGCAATGCACAGCACAACATGATATAGAAAAAGAATTAAAATAAGATCAAATAAATAAAGTAGTGTGGTGGAAAAATGTTGAATCCGAAGGAAGAGCAGACACAATTCAAGATTAACACAAGTATTTAATAACAGAACTCAGAAAAATACACGCTGTGCACGGTGGCGCGTAGGGAAGACTCCGTCAGAGTGTTCTGACGAACTCATGAGACACAAAACCTTTTAAAGGGATCTCTTCAAAGAAACGCTACATGTCACATTTCTGGTTGATCCTGTCCTGGTTGATTGTTATCTCAGAAGCCTCCAGTTCCTGCATTTGTCTCAGGATTAACATTTTATGGCTTTAAGACCCTCGAGCAGGGAGGATGTAATACAAGGGACTATTTGGAATTTTACAATCAGCATCTTGCCCCCCTGAAGGGGAACTGTTTATCATAAACTCTTTCATCCTAAATCATGAGATGGAGCAGGAAAGGACACTTAACATCTGCTCCTAAGAGGTGAAAAGGTAATGTGTAAGCTACATCTTGGGTTAACATAATAAAATAATAAAACAAGTTTCTTCACAGAGGCTTACATCAAACACTCCCTAGGTTGGATTCCTAATTGCTGCGGGCTATTTTAAGTATCTGAGAATACATTCAGAGGCATGTGTTAATGAGCACAAAAAGATTTTTAAAAGTTACAGAGCTTCATTGAAAGGTTATATATGGAATTAGAATGTGATCAAAATATTCTCTTACAAGTAGGATAAAAGTAAAATATAAAGTATTGAACAGTAATAATAATAAGAAACTGTACATGGGTAAGGCAAAAACAAAAAGTACAAGACACAATTGTAACACAGGAAGTACAATAATAAATACTGTTAAAGTGAGATGTGCAGTTTGTGCAAAAATGGACAATATTCCAGTTTGTTCATTGGATGTTATTCAGCATCTGTATGGACCAGAGGAAGAAGCTGTTTGTGAGTCTGGTGATATGTGACCTGATTGACCTGTAGCGGCGTCCTGTCCTGATGGCAGCAGGTCAAACAGGTGGTGGGCGGGGTGGGTTGGGTCCTTCAGGATTGTAGTTGTTCTGTTTTGGCAGCGGGATCTTGATAGGGTCGCAAGGAGGCGCAGGGGGCAGCCGATGATTCTTTGTGCTGTGTTTCTGACCCTCTGCACAGCCTTTCTGTCCAGTGATGTGGAGCCTGGGTACCACACATTCAGAGAGTAGGTCAGAATGCTCTCCACAGAGCAGCGGTAGAAGTTCACCAGCAGCCTCTGATCCAGATCACACCTCCTCAGGATGCGGAGGAAGTGCAGCCGCTGCTGAGCCTTCTTCACCACGGCCACCTCTGACCAGCACAGGTCAGCAGAGATGGTGATGTCCAGGAATCTGATGGAGTTAACACAGTCTGCCCGTTCTCCATTTATCAGTAGAGGGGCGTGACTGTGTCTTCAAAAAGTCCAAAATGAGTTCTTTGGTCTTCTGGACATTTACAGACAGGTTGTTCTACGAGCTCCACTTGGCCAGCTTTGCTGATCTCTGCCCTGTAATCAGCTGGACCCAAACCACTGAGTCCCCACCAAAGCCAAAGTAGGCTAACACATATGGGGCCACAATTCGTGGACAAACCCAACAGGAGGCCACCAAATCAGCCCAAAGGTAAACCATATGGGGCCCACTTTGAAACATTTGCTGGACTGTTATCTATATCGGTTGTTGTTGCTGCTTAGTTATTTAGTTTTAGTCATCTTTGTTGTATTGGCACTTATGTAGGGAGAAAATAAAGATTATTAGAAAAAATGGGGATATCTAAAACAAAGAAAATAAATAGTAGTAGTAGGAAAATTAGAAATGTGATTGAATTCATACT
>NW_023419262.1:0-3120 GCF_002922805.2 Oryzias melastigma
TCTGTATATTTTTATCTTTTTTTTTTCTCTCTCTTTTTTTTTGCATGTTTGAAATAACTATTCTATTTTTTTCCTCCCAGCGGTGAGATGCCGCTCCCTTTGAATCGACACCCTGGTCAGCTGCCCGTATACCCCGTACCTAAAACCACTACTGGACTGCTCTATTTTGTGCGCGAGCTGCGAGTGTTCCGCGTCAATTCTGGCAGGAAGTTGTACCAAAATACATTGGAAAATCCTGTTTATTTTCAAAATATAACCTATGTTTCCACAATAAGACGCCGTGATTGACAAATGTGATCTTGCTTTTGTGTCTAAAAAGACTGTAGACATGGGAAAAACAGACATGCACACACACAGATCAACGTAGTGGGCGGACTCTGGTGCGAGGCGCAGTGCTGGGTTTTGGGAGTAAATAAAAAAACAGAGAGGCAGAGAGCAGCTCATTTACAGAAACAGGATCCTTGAGCGTTTGCCCCGGAAACTGCAGCAGCACGAGACGTGGTGCGTCAGCTCCATCAGCAGCCGCAGCCCTCAGGTTCAGAACAGATTTTATTTCGCGGGCCAGTAGTTGCCGCTCGCGGACCGAGATTGGGCCGGGGCCTTTTGGTTAAGAATCACTGCTCTAGAACAGTGGTCCTCAAACTTTATGTGGCTGCAGACGGGTCAACCGATGAGGATTTTACCATGGTCTGGGGGNNAACTAGTTTATTTTACCATTATAAGATCATCTCATTTAAAAAACTTAAATAAATGAAAAAATGTAACCAACAAATCAATCATTTATGCTCAACAGGAAACAAATCAGAATACTTTGAAGCTTCATGCTAAAGCTTCAAGTAAAACATTTTGAGAGAAAGACATTTTTACAAAACTCAAACTCATGATTTTGACTGATCGTCCCTCTCTCTGCACACGCTTTCTTGCACGCCCTGTGTCTCTCCTATTCTCCTCCACTCCTCCCCCCCTCTCTGCACTGATCCTCTTTTTTTTCTTCATAGAAGTACTTGCATTAATCAGTCATGTGTTCATAACTTCTCTGACATGAGCATCTGGATGGATACGCTTGATTTAGCATTTCTGTGAGAGTTCTAAAGATCAGATTTTTTCACAAAAGTCACATCTCTATGCAAACAGGTACGGTGTGTTGGAATCACCTGTTCTTGTGTCCGATCCATTAGCAAAGAAATGTTCACATGCAACTTCTCTGGTTTTACACACCGCCAGACTGCTTTTAGCGCTCAAGCCAATCGAGAGAATCTGGACGATTTTCAAAATAAAAGATTTCAGTCTCAAAAAAAAAAAAAAAAAGAAAACAACTAAAAGGTATAATTTATTAGTTCTTCCGTAGCCCAGTGGTTGGGGACCACTGATCTAGAGGATCACCTGATCTGAATGGATGAATACATTCTACAAATTCTTTTGGAAGATATCAGAGAGAAATTCTAAAAAAAAACTGAATCTCAGCTGGTAATTGACCCAATGAAACGAGGATTAATTCATTCATTTCCTAAACCTAATAAGGTTATATTACAATGACATAATTGACGACCTATTATTTAATTCCTAATGATGATAACATTTTGACTCATGTGTTTTCAGAACGTCTTAATAGACGGCTCAGATCAAAGATGGATTTGAAAAACCACTGAATGTCTGACTGGAGCTGCAGGCTTGAATGAGAAGAAACAGGAGAACTTGGAGAACATAAAACAGGAACGTCTGTTTCCAAGGAAGGAGTCAATGATCAGCAGAAGTCCAGTTTCCATTCTGAAGGTCAAAAGCACCAGAGAATGTTGTTGTTAACCCAGACACCATCGACCCGGTATGAAAGTTCTGTTCAGGATTAACCCTTCCGCTCTCTTTAGTTTATTTACATTAAAAGTGGGGTCATCTGGTAATAAGCCTCAATAACCAAAGGTTTTCATGTTGCATATATAAATATTGTGTGTGAAAAACTTTATATGCTTATTAAAAATACGTTTTGAAGCATTTCCAAAAACCTAATTAAAATGTAACAGACATCAATCATTATCTATCAATATTTTTAACCTCCTGTGGTTAATTATAAAAGCAATAAATGTTTTCATTGACGTATTAATATTTAAAATTTAATAATAAAGTTTTTTTCCAATCTAAACATTTCTGGAAATCAGAAAATGTTGATTCATTTCTGTTTAAAGTTTCTCCATCATCTCTGCTCTCAGATGACTCAACTGTAAAGATCTGATCACACATGATCCTCCAATTGGATCTGATCAGAGAGATCAAGAACTGAACCAGAACTCAATCATCCATCTGAAAACTATTGATCATCTGAACTATTATCCAGACTCCTTTAACTCTGACAAACACTTACTGTTTCACTGCTGGACTGATGGACTTGAAGTCAGCATTAATATCCCTTGACTCATCACTCCTGAAGGACACACAGCTGGATCCAGGTCCAGATCTCTGTTGGGTTCTGATGAAAAAATATTTGTTTTATTAAAAACTAATTTCTTCCGTTATGGAGGTTCATCAGATTATCTTCCATGTTAAACTAATGAACTCAGATCATGAACAGACTGATCTGCAGTGAGACAGTCTGTTCAAACGCCTCCTAGTGACAACTATGTGACACTGCAGGGAGTTACTGTCTGTAATCATGTTTGTTTGTGGATGTTACGGTTTTTTCTGGTTTCTTGTCTTTTTTTTTCTGTTTGTTTGTTTGTTTTCTTTTTCAGTGATTCGGAACAGCTGAGAGGGGGGACGGCTGGAGCCGATCAGCTGATTGGAGCGCTGTCACCTTTTCCCGTTTGACATGAAGGAGGCGGAGCTGATAAAAGGAGACAAGACGGCCGCACTAACTCAGAGAGAGAGACGAATAAACCAGTATTAATCTATAAATCGGGCTTTCGGCTGTTTAATGTTTCGTCCTGGTTGTCTTAGAGGGTGGTTCTTGTTGCGACTGGTCCCGCTGTGTGCAGCTGTCAGGATTAGGTTCGTAACAATTGGGGGCTCGAGTGGGATTTCCGGGTTTTCGTGTGTTTTTGTTGTCCTTTTCTCTTTCTCTCTCTTTTTTTTTTCTCTTTGTAAAGATTTCACGGCTTCCCCGGCTAGCATAGGGGTGTCCAGCTGAGC
>NW_023419263.1:0-514 GCF_002922805.2 Oryzias melastigma
CCTTCTCCACAAACATCTCCATGAGATCAGAGATGGAGAACACGTCTCTGAGCAGAACCCACCTCCCCCCTGTGGGTCCGATGTTGTGACGGATCAGAACCGCCTCTGACCTCATTACCTATTATAATGTATTGGTGAAGACGTTCTGGTCATGTGACCTGCTAACAGAACCGCTCACAGACTTCTCTTTAGGGTTCCTGGATGGATCAGATCTCAGATCCAGTCTGTAATCTGGATTGTAATCTAAACCTGAGGACAAACAGGGAAAAAGCAGGAAAATCCGAGTTTTTCCAGCTTCTTCTGGAACGATTGTGTTTCTGAGGATCATCTGTCTCAGCTTAGATCTCTCTTCCTGAATGTTCTTCAGTTTCACTCATGTTGGAGAAATCCCAGAGAAATCCAGATGTTTGATGATCCTGTTTTTATCCAGACTGTTCCACTGACGATCCGTCTGAGAACAAACCAGCAAATCTCCAACTTCATCCCAAAACATGCAAACAGAAACAGGAGCGTC
>NW_023419263.1:752-3119 GCF_002922805.2 Oryzias melastigma
GACTCTAGATTCCTGCAGACGTCTGCTCCACAGCAGTCTCTGATTCTGCAGCAGCAGTAAAACTGTGAATCTCTTCACAGATCCATGAGGTCTGCAGAACTCCAGAGACCCGGTGGTTCTGGGTCCAGAGGCAGAGCAGAAACTTTAAGAGGTGGCCTGCGACCTTCAGGAGTCTGAGCGTCCCGTGATGCATGAGTCCACGTCTGGAAGAAGCGTGTTCTGAGGGACTAAATGCAGACGCTCCGTCTCCATTAATCTCTGCAGCACATGAAAATTAACGAGCTGGCTCCTCACAGTCCGGATGAGTTCTGGAGCCCATCGGGTCAGGCTGTGTTCTGTTGGTTACAGGAATCTCAAAGTTTGCTCCTAATTTCAAAGGTTGAAGGCAGAAAATGAAGACTTATGAAGCAATCCGAGGCGGGCTGAAGGACGACGCGGAGCTGGAACCACACAGCCCTTCAAAGCCCGGGCATCGCCGGCCGTCCTGACCTGATGAACGGTTGCCATGGCGACCTGTTGCTGCTCAGCAGCATCGGCTCTGTACCTGCAGAGAGCGTCCGGAGCATCTTCGTCCCAGCAGAATAACGATGAGGAGAACAGCCGGAGATCCTGCACCTTTGTTACAGTTTTTCACTCAAACGTTTCTCAGCTCCGTGTTTGAACTTTTGTTCAGCGATTGAAGAAACAGAAATCCTCTGAGGAACCGCATGGAAGCTGAACGGCCCGACTTTGAGTGACAAGAACCAGATTCTGTAGCAGAACCACGAGAAACAAAGTTTCAAGAGAGTTTGGACTCGAGTTCAGACTCAGAAGGAGACTCTGGGACGAGGACTTCAGCGGAGGATCAGCATCTAAACGTTTGTTTGGTTCTGCTGACGCTCCATCCGATCAGGATCCAACAGAACCAGATGTCCGATTAGCTGCCCCCCCATGAACTCCACATCTGGAAGTTTTTGCTCTCAGAAGGAAAGACCTCAGAAAGAACCTTCTATCCAGTCCGTTGTCCTCACAGAGTTCTGCTGCGGATGCGGACCTGCAGATCTCCGGATTCTGAAGTCTCATGAACATCAGGGAAGATCCACTCCGGATCCGACAGATCCGGTGGGACGGAACCAACGCCGGCGTCTCCACTTGTGTCAGGACTCTAATCTCAGCCTCTCTCACTTCTAAAGCTCTGAATCCTCATGATAGACACTCAAACATTTAATCCAGTAAAGATTTTTTTTTTAAATCTGGATTTTGCTGAAATGATTTTGAAGTTTCCAGAACGTCAGCGAGATGAACGCAGTGAAACATCTTCAGAACCACAGAAACGTCCTGACCCGGCAGCAGCAGGTTTTTGGTTCTGCTGGGTCAGACGCTAAGAAACGAATCTGCTCCTGTATCGCTAAGCTAACAGTTAGCCCAGACGAGCAAACGCCTTTGAGTGTCTGATCCAACTCCTGGTGGAATGGGCGGAGCTTCAGAGAATTCCGGCTTCAAACCAAATCCAGAACTAAAACGGAATCGCTAAATAAAAAATGTGATTTAGAGGAATTTACCTGCACCGCCCCCTAGTGTTCATCTGGATTATAGCAAGACCATGATTGATACGTAGGAATGATGATGATGATGAAGCAGGTGAAGATCTTTCTGAGTGTTTGGGATAGAAATGCTGAGACTTTCTAGGAGGATACGGGAAATGATTTCTGCAGAACCACAGACGAGACGGACGGCGTGGATGTAAAACGGAGGTTTACAGCGACCTTCCTGCAGCTCTGGAGGATGAAGACAAACACAGATTCCTGTTTGAGGTTTACTGAACGCTCTGGAGGAAATCCTCTGCTGCTCTGGTGTTCAGCCTCTGAGGGGAATGAAAGCTCCCAAAATGTGTTCGCCCTCCAGAGGCTTGACCTTTGAACCCTCAACCCTCCAGCATCATAACCATGAAGGTCGAGTCCAGCAGAGGATGAGGAGGAGCTGCACCCGTCTGATCTCCATCAGGGGCAGTGATCTTTTTTTCTTTGGTTTAGATCACTTTTTCACTAGAAGCGGATTGTTTGATATGTGATGTGGCTTGTTGTCATGGTAACATGTCAACAAGCCACAGCTCTGATTGAACCGACACAGAACTCAACAGGAAAGCAAAATAAATGCTAATCATGACGATATTTTAAATAAAGCTTCAGATCAGAGAAACTTTCATCTCCTACTGCTTGTTTTTGTCCAGATGATGAAGAAAGGTTTGTTTTAGAGAAGTCTGCACAGTGATACGGAACGTTTGGGAAGTGTGACCGGAACTTCTTTTTAGGTGTGGATTATCACCGTTGATTATCACTGTTTATACCATGGTCTGGGTGAATACTCGATTCTGATTGGCTGCTGGGT
>NW_023419264.1:0-3116 GCF_002922805.2 Oryzias melastigma
GGGGCCTTAATGGAAGAGCCACACCCTACAGGTGTCACCCATCACATATAGTTTCTTTGTCAAGACATTGACCATGACATGAGTTAAGATACAGCCAAATATTAATAGATTAAATTATGTCAATAAAGAAAAATTGTATACATTGAAATATACATTGTTTAATCTGAAATATTTAGTAGATTTTATTGAGAAAATGAAGGAAAATTAAGTCATTTTATTTGCTGAATTCTTTTTTATCACTTAGCTTAAATTTTCAACGAGAAATAATTGTAATAGATTAAACGGTGTAACATCTCTGATGTCTGTGGTGATGTGGCGTCTCAGTTCCTCTGCAGAGTGTGGAGGTGGAGCTGCAGGTGAAGGACCATGTGGCTACAGTCATCTCCACTCTGAACTACCAGAACAAGGAGGACAAACCTGTAGAGGCAGTTTTTGTCTTCCCTCTGCCTGGAGATGCTGCTGTGTGTCATTTCAGTGCTAAGATTGGACAGACACACATTGTAGCTGAGCTGAAGGAGAAGCAGCAGGTGATCTGGACAGAAAGCTTCAGTCTCTGGAGAGCATCAGTGAACATCACTGACATGTTTGATGTTTGCTGCAGGCTCGGGAGGAGTATGATGATGCTCTGAGTTCAGGGCAGCAGGCCTTCCTGTTGGAGGAGAGTGAACAGAGTCCAGACATCTTCTCTCTGACTGTGGGCAGTCTGCCTCCAGGGGAGAGCGCCTCCATCAGGCTGGAGTATGTCATTGAGCTGGCTGTGGAGGCTGATGAGGCTCTGAGGTTCAGTCTGCCTGCTGTGCTCAACCCTCGCTACCAACCTCAAGGTATGTTATGTATAAACAAAGAAATCTCTATCCCTTACAGAGATCTGTGTAGTCAAAGATTTGTCCATCTTTGTCTTAACTAAGGGGAGAATTTATTTGACAGATTCAGAGTTTCCACTGGGACACTGCATTATTCAAAAGTTTGGAGTCATTAAGAAATGTTACTATTTTATCGAAAGAAAAGCACTATTTTTCCTAAGTTGTCACATATTGACACAAGGAGAATGACCCTGATCTGTGTCAAAAAAATATGTTTTGGTGAGGGATGTAAGGATTTAGTTAAGCCAAGACTTGTTTCAATTCACAGTTTTAATGTCACAATTTTGATTTTTTCATTTTTTTTCTCTCAAAACAATGAATTAAAGATATTTAAGGCCAAGTGTGTTTTCTTTTCCCCCATACATAAAAACTCTCTGTTTTTCTACTAACAGAAATGGATTCAATATAAATAAACAATTATACATAATATTGAAATGATCACAAATCCTTTCATACTCAGTTCATGTTGTGCTCTAGGGCTGCCACGATTAGTGGACTAATCGACTATTAAAATACTCGACAACTAATTTAATAGTCGATTAGTCATTACTTTATATTATATTGAGTCAGAGTGTATTAAAGTTAAAAGTTGTAATAGCATTCTGCTAGCTTTTTAGACTATTTTGGCATTTATTAAGGTTTTTTAGGCTATCATTGAGTTTAGCTCATATTTTAACTTCAAGCTAGCTAATTTTCCCTTTTTTATTGGTTTTTAGGCTATTTTGGAGTTTAGCTAATATTTCAGTTGTATTCTGCTTAGTTTGGCAAATTCAGGCTATTTTCAGTTTTTTTTGGCTAATTTGTATTTAACTAATATTTTAGTTGACTATCAGCTTCAGCGTTTTCAGCTATTAGCTTCAGCGGTTTTAGCTATCAATTTTAGCATTTTTAGCTATCAGAACTATTATCTTCAGTGGCCAAATTCAGCGTACAGCATTCACACTACCATTATCACAGGTTATGCTATATATGTAGTTTTTAGTTAGTTTAAAGCTAATGATTATTAAGATGTGTGCTTTACATCCAGTTTGTACATGACCCGATTAGTTGACTAATCAGAAAAAATAATCAGTGATTAGTCGACTATTAAAATAATCGTTTGTGGCAGCACTATTGTGCTCCATGTGTGATGGACTGCTCTTCACCTGCGCCCGCTCAGCGCAATCCCCCTCCCAGCTGCTAAGCTCGTACTGAGTGTAAATGACCGTTCGCGCGCAGCCTGCCAAGGAAAAAAAGACAGACACCTAAAGAAAGTTAATAAAAAAGAGCACAGCTCCTGGGAAGGAGTGGGAAGACAAACGGTCCTGAATCTGCGTCTTCCCCCATGACTGTTGTCATGGTAGATTGGTCAAAGTTACTGTAAAGTTGCGGTGAAAATTTGGTGGTTTTTTTTATGTTGCGCCGCACACACAGACACATACACAAACACACCCCTACAGGCGCACACACTCTCAGCGAGCCTGCATGAAGAAATATCTTCAGCTCTGCATTTCTAAATTTAGGCACAGGCCGTGACAAACCAATTTTTTTATTTTCTGCAATGATTGTTTTTATACTGATTCACGAAGAATAGTTACGTCCTTAGTTTTGGGTGTTCCCAACTCATCGTTTTTTGACATGCTGGCTCCTTCGTTTAAATTGGGACTTCCCAACCTCCAGGCCGCAAACGGTACTGTTCTGGTACTGGGATGCGGTACGCACCGGTACCTTAAGCCCTGGATTGGTAATGGTATCAGACGCGGTACCAAGATGGTACCAGTTGCTGACTGGTACTGGTACCGGGTGCAGTACTGGACACTGATTGGTATTAGACGAGGACCGGGTTAGAGTACCAATACCAGCTGCTTCCCGCAAATTTTTTTTAAGTCTTAAAAATTAGAATTAAATAAATGCTTTTTTAAACATATGCCAGGCAGCTACAGTTTCTTTTTAGCGTGCAGTGATATCTGTGTGTGTGGGTGGGGGGTTACCAGAACTGGTCATTCATGCGATTACAGAGATTATTGGTTAAATTAGTAACAGATCAAATACCACTCCTTACTCAACAAGTGACAAAATAACCTTCCTGACATTAATTACTCATTATTAGAAATGATTCAAATAACTGCAGATATTTTCTTTCTGTTCTACCGCTGCAGCTGTGTTGCTTTTCTTGCGGAAAATGTGCTCCTAGTCGGCATATGATTGAAGGAACTTATCAATTTCCGTCGCCGGAAGTACGAAACTCAGGTGTTTGTTCCCGTTGCCATGGTG
>NW_023419265.1:0-1017 GCF_002922805.2 Oryzias melastigma
TTATTAAAATAATCTTTGACATTTAACTCTCATTAGGATTATTGTGCAAAACAGAAAACAAAAGTTGTATTTCTAACATGAAAGTATTCTTCTCTTCAGATTATGTTTTTACACAGAAATGTGTTTTTTACAGTGATAACCGACAATCAGAATATTACTTTATTACTTAAATAGCGTTTTAATTTTTAAAGCTACATTGATGGGTAACGTGGCTAATGAGGATTGCAGCTTTGATAATATAACGGCTAATTGTAATGTATAAAAAAAGCTGTTTTAAGTGCTGTTAGCTTTTTAAAAATTAAAAAAAAAGAAAGAAATTAAGGGAAAATTAATTAAATTAATTTTCTCTGTCTAAACAGACCATAATGGACGTTGTTATTTCCAATGTGACGCTGGTGGACAACGGGATGGGCATCATGCCCCTCATCTATGCTCCGCCCTCTCTGTCTCACGCTTACGCTGATAAAACTGTGCAGATCCAGGTAAGTTTGTCTCATTTATCTTTGTTGCTCTACTCTGTATTTTGAATTGTGTGTGTGGAAGTTTACACAATTTGCCCTGCTACTTCTTTTACCTCCAGAATGCATTGATTGTCGGCACCAGCCCAAATTTCGACTGTTCAGACACGCTAAGTTCCAGCGACGTCAACATGGCCATCAGCGCCTCGCACCGAGCACCCAGACCTCAACAAGGTAAAGCAGAGACCGAGCAGAGATTTCACTTTCATGAAGATTATACCAAGAGATAAAATGAACACTGCAGGCTGGAAACAATAAGCCAAACATATCAAACCACAGCAAAAGCTGTTTAAATTTTCAATCTTAGGCTCATGTGGTGTTGGAGCAAGTTAAGCAAAAAAAAGTATTTTAAGGGGTGAAATATAAAAAGATTTAGAAGCAAGATCATTTCAGTTTTTCTCAAAAAATGTCCGCAAATAAATTCTTGATCTTTCTGTGTCACAATACATTCAAATGTTTAGGAAAACACCAGAAAGGAGCTATCTTTTCTTCATTTTTA
>NW_023419265.1:1950-3116 GCF_002922805.2 Oryzias melastigma
CCAAAGTGATGCTGACCGCGCTCAACGGCAGCCGGATCCCAGTGGGTCAAGTCGCTCCTTATAAAGGTAGCTGGAATTTTTTTCTGTTTAAGGATTTATTTGTGTTGTGAGTCCTAAACATCAGAGAAAGGGGAGATTATTCAAAAGGATAAATATTTTATGCTTAGTCAGTTTTTAAACCAAAATCAATCAATCAACAAAGAATTTTAAAACTTTAAATAAAAATGGTGCATATTCATACCTGTCAAAATAAAAGCACAGCATTTGCAGCTGCATAAAATTAACTTAAACTAGAAAATTTGACCCAAATATTAATAAAATTTGTTTTAAAAACGTTTAATATAATAATAATAATAATATAACAATGCAATATCAACATCAATGGTTATCCATGGAAGTTTTTCTGTTTCATTAGATTTTGAATTTTTAAACCTTTGAATTTTCTTTCTTTTCTTTCTTTTTTTTAACCCTTGATTTTAAAACAGCATTTTTTATTTTTATTTCTAGACTTAACATTTTCCCAGAAATTTGATGGATTTTATTTTTCTGTCCCACTAGAACAAGGGTAGGCAACCTTTCAAAGTAAAAGCCATTTGGGCTTGTTTTCTATTTCTATTTCTAGATTTGCTTACATTACCTTTTATGTCTAATTTTTGGCACTAACAATAGCAAAAATATAAAAAGAAACTAGCATTTCTCAAAATATGATTTTTTTTCCATGTTTTTACCATTTACCTTAGATGCCAAATTAGCAAAAAAAAATAGCTAGATCACTGCTTAAATACTCCGAAAGAGGCCAAAAATTTCTCAGTAAACTAAATCAGTCAAAAACATTAGCATTTTGCTCAAATGGAAACTAAACTCTAAATAAACCTAAAAATCCTGGTAGGTCTAAATAAGAAATTAGCCAAAAAACGTTTGCCTATTCCTAAAACATTAGCTAAACTTATAATTTGCATAAAGAAAACTCAGTAGAGGTCAATTAAGTTATAAAAAAAAAGCTAGCTTGTTAGCTTAATTACTAGCTGAACTCCAAAATTGCCTAAAAATTTCTCAGTAAACTAAACTAGTCAAAAATTTGGAAGAATTCATCTGAAACTCCTAGACGAGCCTCATTTGGCCCCTTTTTATTTGATGTTGTGTTCAGGCGTTATCAGGAAGAACTG
>NW_023419266.1:0-3112 GCF_002922805.2 Oryzias melastigma
TCAGCGCACGCAGAGCATGCTTCACTCATGACTCAGGGAGAGCAGTTACAGCATTTTGCAGCCTTGAGAATGGAGAGGTGTCGGTTTTAATTCTAATTAAAATTAACAAAATCAGTTTGAATAAAGCTTTGTTGTGATTTTTATTTTTTTTATTTTTTACTATAAATCTGCCAAATTCTCATCTTGAAAACGGCTCTACTGGGCGTTTTTGTCAACTTTTTGCCCTAGATCTAGATTTGAGGACATTTTAGCTGTCCAGTCCTGCAGCCCTTTGATTTAATAGCATCTTAGAGTAATAACGTACTCTTTTATTTCTAAATTTCAAGATTTTTTAAATGCTGTCTAAAGTGACAGGAAAATTTAGGGATCTGGGGAGTTTTGAAATGAGAAACATGCAGGAAGAGCTTGGATTACTAATGGATTAAAAAAAAATAAAGGTTTTAATAGCGATTCCACAACATCTTTATGTTGATGTATTTAAGGAAAATTAAAGACCTACGCCAATGATATTTTGATTATGTTTTGGGGGAAGTGGTTTTACATTTTAGTTGTCCTTGTCATTGTAATCCATTTTACAGTATTTTATTTATGTGCAAATAAAAAAATGAAAACAAATCTTTTTTTCAAATCGAGGTGAATCAGGAGTAAACAAAAACATGTTATGTGCAAACTACAGTCGGCAAGCCACAAGCTCCTGCTCCATTCTGTTGCATCCACTTACAGACAAATAAATCCAATAAAGTTATTTTTTCCTCATCTGAGCTGGGATTCGGCTGGATAGCTCAGATTTTCATGGCCACTTTTGCTTCACTTGTAATGTTAAGTTGGGGTTGTGAGGGGCTGTAAGCTAACAAGAGAGTGCAAACAAAGGGATGATGGGAAATGAGTGCAGGCTTACTCCACACCAACAGTTCCGCCTACAACTAAAAAGTGAATTTCTGATGCAGCTCTGCAGAAAATGTCCTATAACGACTTTGGCTTTGACTAAAAACAACATGATTATATATTAAAAAAAAACAAAAAAAACAATGAAAATGCTTAAAAAATAGATCATAAGATGATTGGACCAGGATTTTAAAAATGTGAAAGTTACAGAATTACAAGCCTTTGTGGAGGAGTTTTAAACCTTGTTGTCTCTTGTTCTGCAGAGCCTGAGCATGAGCTCTTCCTGGTTTACGGCAAAGGCCGTCCTGGCGTAATAAGAGGCATGGATATGAATGCCAAAGTCCCGGATGAGTACATGATCCCAATCGAGAACTTGATGAACCCCAGAGCTCTGGACTTCCACGCTGAAAGCGAGTTCATTTACTTCGCCGACGCCACCAGCTACATCATTGGCCGACAGAGAATAGATGGAACCGAGCGGGACATCATCATGAAGGAAGGTATGGAGAACTCAGAGCGTATTTCCCGGCTGTGTTCTCTCAGATCAGTCCTGAGTATGACTGTTTTTGTCTCAGGGATCCACACTGTGGAGGGGATTGCTGTGGACTGGATGGCTGACAACTTGTACTGGACGGATGATGGACCCAAGAAAACCATCAGTGTGGCTCGGCTGGAAAAAGCGTCACAGACTCGGAAAACTCTCATCGAAGGCAAAATGACTCACCCTCGCGCCATTGTGGTGGATCCACTTCATGGGTAAGGGCGGATGAAAGGAGGAGGTGAAAGGAGGAGGTGTAGAGGATGGAGTTTCATGTCTTTGAATGAAAGCAGCAAACTGTAACTGTAGAGTCATTTCACTTGGTCATGTGTTTCTGTTTGGACTGTGGATCGTTGCGATTCACTGATCATGACCAACAATTTACAGATCAAGCTAAAAGTTTCATTCTATATTATAAAAGCAATTTGTTAAACATTTTTAGGGTTTCCACAGCAAAATGAATCCCATTTTCCAGATGTAATTTTCTATTTTTGCATGATTTTATGACTATTTTGAGAATACAACATGAAAAAATGACAAAATAAAGGTAGTGTCCGATAGGGGATGTTGTGCTGCTTAATATGATACCGAATAGGAAAACAAGTAGTCTTTCAAATTCAAAATACAGAGATAGATGCAAAAGTAGACAAAAACTGAGTTTTGGTCCTATAAGTTTCAAAGAGTTAAAATACATATAAACAAATAAGATGATAAAATTTAGGGTGTATTCAGACTGAACATATTCGGTTTGCTTAAAGTCAACCAGAGTTTATTTACCCCGATAATTGAGAACAAGTCCTCAGTCTAACCGGCAGTCTGAATACAGACCAAACGCAGGGTTCAGGACTCGGTCCAGACCAAAGGATTATTCTAGTCTAAATAGGACGTACGGAAAATTAAAATATCATGTATTTAACACCATCATGTGTTCTTTTTGTTTAAAACAAGTGATCAAAATCAATAAACCACAACAGATATGAACTAAAAAAAATTGAAAGAAAGAAAAGATTTAAACAATGTTACACTCTAACGTCTTCCAAACTTCCTAGTCAACTTCAGAAGTAAACAAAAAATAAATATCTCTGTTGTTTTTATCATTTAACAATAAATCTTTAAAAGTTTTTCTTACTTCTTCCATCTTAAAGTTTTGCTGACTACAGTCTCAGTAGATCGATGGCAAGAACAAAGTAAATGAAGACACAGCAAAAACCTACGAAAAATGACTGTAGAAAACACTCACAGTGCTTTAATCGAAACAGTGTTTCTGACAGATATGTTTTATGATTCGCTTTTTAGAAACACTTTAGATAAAGTGCTGCTGCAAAAAACTCAATATAATGTTGACAAAGATAGTTCACGCATTTGTTAAGCTTGTAAACAGTTTATTAATATGGACTTTGTAGGCAATGGTCTTACTTTAAATGGTAATGAATCTTACTAAGTATGTTAAATCTTATTTGGCTTATTGTGCTAATAAATATCTTACTAACAGCCTGTAAACAAAAGCATTACATATTTTTTTTAAACTAACCAACAAAGTCCTACATTTTAGACTTTTACAGACGCCTTCCGGTACGACTTTTATTCATACACGGTCATCTAATACAGTTTCATAATACTCCTCATTTTCAAAATCATCATATTTTTATTAGAATTTTCAACAATTTTTAAAGTTAATTTTTTTTTTTT
>NW_023419267.1:0-3108 GCF_002922805.2 Oryzias melastigma
GCAAATCATAACGGTTCCTACTTGGAACTGAACTTCGGTGCCCAACCCTATTTGTAACCAGTTTTTAACTTTATTAACTTTCACTTTAGAAAAGAAAAAAACAGTATCACATCAAGAATGGTAATTCTGACAAATATAGTGCTTGAGTAATAACTTTCTATTTTTCTAAAGAAGTCTTCTAAAGATTTTGGATTCCATTAGCCAGCTAGTACTTCCTATTTGGAATGTGAGGAGAGAGGAGTCACTCTGTCCAGTTCTCTATATACAGTCAATAGTTGTGACACTTAATTTTTTTAAATAAAAATAAGGAGAATCGCAAACGAATGAAGCCTTTCCTTTATCGCATTCTATTAACATTTAAAGAAAGTTTTGCCTTTAAAAAAATTGTTCCATTTATTTGATGTAGCTGTTCAAAGTTAATCATTAATGCTGTTAAAGTGAAGGGAGGCTTTCAATGTAAGCTACTTAATTTGTTGATAATTATAACCATCTGTGAAAATATAGTATAAAGTAGCAACTAATTGCTTTTACCCAAAAACAAGTGAATAGCAACCAAAACTTTATCCATAGAGAGTCCAGGTACAATGGAGACGAAGAGAGTTACTTGTATGTTTTTAAAGTTCAGAGGAATGTCATTTTATTAGATTTGTGATTAAAGTTTCCATATGGTCATGAAATAAATATTTTATTTCTATGTTACAAGATTAAGTTATAACAGTGCTCTTTTTCATTATCCAAGGATTTCTAATAGATGATGCAAAAAAGTTTATAATCCCTCAAAAGTTGCTTCCATGTTTGCAAAAGAGGACATTTAATAAAAAAACTAATTGCATCAACTTTTTGAAAATGTATTTTTTACTTTATAGTGAGCCAACATAAAAAGTAGTAAGCAAAAGGGGGGGGGGAACGGATGGCAAAGACAAAATAATTGCTACCAAAACAGTAATTATTATTATGCTTTTCACAAGAAAAGGTTATTACTTGTAAAATATAATTTTCCTCAATATTTACACTCAAATGGGAATTTGTTTGTTCGTGTAGTCTGACTCAGCAAAGTCAGTCTGCATAAAGGACAAACAGTGAAGCGGACAAAAACTTGTCAGGACGATTTTCTGGGCTGTTGAGTTACGCTGCTTTAGAAGATGATCTTTCACAGTTGTTATTCTAATCGCTTCATCCCATGTGACATCTGTCGAAGGAGCCTGAAACAGAGCTCTGAATACTAACAATGCAATAATCAAAAAGCTTGAATATCATCGTGTTTGTATTCTAATGGCTTTCTGTCGCCTTTCTTCATCAGTTCATATGACATAAGGTCACAAATCTGATGTAGTTTAGTCCTTTAATTTAAACTCATTCAGGAAAATGTTCCCTATCAGAAAGAAACCTTTCTGTGTTTGCAGATTCACCAATAGGTACAAGTGCAAACTTAGAATTGATCTCATAGATTCCCCTCATTCTCTCAGGAATAGGTGGTGGAAGTAATCACCAAGAGACCAGGCGAGGAGGCAGAAAAGTAAAAGATTTAATAAATAAACTAAAACATGACAAAAATAAAACATGGGAGCAACAACAAGGTGACACAGCAGAGCTAATGTCCTGACAAGGACAAACTGAAAACCAAAAACATGACCAAGAATAACATAAAACCAAACTAGACCATAGAATCCTCACACACCCTCCCTCTCTTTGTTACTGTTAGGACTGTATGACTGCTCGTTTTTGTCATGTTCGATATACGTCTGAGTTAAATGTTCTCCAGAGCAGGAACCTGCTGAAAAACAGTTGATTCTAGCTCAGTTTTTTTATATATATATATATATTCCAAATAAATAAATAAATTCTTAAACTAATTGCCACTTAATAGTTACTGGTGCAAATTGGCTCATTGGTTAGCATTTAGGTCCTAATAAAAGTCTAATTAAATGATATCTACCGGTATGTCTATTAATTTTTTGCCTATTAAAAAAATTATCCCCCAAATTATTATACAGTGTGATACATATACACACATACATATATATATATGATTACATATACATTTTTTTTCTTTATTGTTATTTATTATTTTTATTTTTTTTTTGGCTGCTGCGACTTCTAGTCCAAAACATACAGCAATCCTTTTTTATATCCATTTCAGGCGGGAGGAAAAGTAAGAATTAGAGGGCGTGTGACCGCCAAGAACCCAGCTGCTAAATGGTAACAAGAATCTGATAACGGGTTTTGATCTCACCACATTAATGAGGTCAGTGGCTCAGAGAACCTCTGGACAACATCGGCGCTCTGATGCAGATGAGTGAGGCGACTCTGCAGCGCTAAACCGTCTTTAAACCTCCGTGCTGCAGGCTGCCGCCCATGAACCGCCAACAAAAGGTTTAATGTGCGCGACTTACACACAATGTAGCATGTGTGTAGTTTCAAAGCGGTAACATGTACCCCTAAAATAATGTGTCCTCCCAATAAAAGAGCCAATCATCTGTGACAAACTACACAAGCTTTGAATGTGCACTCCTAATGTGTGTCTGTCTTATCTCTTCAGCGTTTGTGTGCACTTCTGTGTGTGTGTGTGTCAGGGGAAGCCTAACATCCTGTTTTGTTAAGCAGCATTTGACATCCTCGCACTCCAGCACAGAGCTTTCCCTTGATGTGAAGACGACACTGAAACGCTTTGATGTTCCACTCTTTAACTACTTAATCCCAGTGGGGGGGTGAGGGATTTTAAGAACCTCCTAGATTTCAATGCTTCTAGTTTTGGGTTGTTTTTTTTTTTCTTTTTTACACTTTAACCGTCATGTTTTGAAAAATATGTTTAAGGTGCTTTTGCTGGCTTAACATCAACCTCGATTCGATTCACGCAATGCAAAGATCATTGGGAAGAATTTCCCCGACAATTGCAGAATGTGATTCAAACTGCGATGATGTCATACGACTCGCAGAATTAAGGAGGCGAAAGAACCCATGGTTTGAGCATCATCAAATCTGTCAGCATGAAGGAAGCCTCCGCCTCTGGTGTGCGACAGTGTATAAATGTCAACAAAAAATGTGTGTGAGGGGGAAGTCATTTTTAAGACATAGGATTATGAACAAAAAGACAAAAATCTGGTTCAA
>NW_023419268.1:0-788 GCF_002922805.2 Oryzias melastigma
GGTGAGGGCCGCATTTGCATAAACGCTGATCCAGACACCCATCAGAGCAGAAGGAAGGCGCAAAGTTAACAGAACAATTTAAAGATCAAACTAGTTTTTAAGAACAGGTTCAACCCAAAAGGCTGCGGCACATAAATGTAAAGAAGTTGAGTAGCTCAATAAAGTAAAAACATGTTATGTAATGTAAAAAAAGAACACTAGATTATGGTAAAATGAGGAATAGATCATCAGTAGATCAAGAAATAATAATACTGTCAATTTTTCTAGTAAATGTATGGAATGCAGGTGAATTGTTGAAAACAATCACATTTTTCTGCATTTATTTAACTTTTATCTCATCGCAGACGTTCTGGAAAAACAAAATCCTTTAAGTATTAACCAAAGTTTTCAGTCTACATTCAACTTTTAAAAACTGTCTAAGTTGCAAAAGAAAATATTGAATGTTTGTTTTCAAAAATAAATTTTTGGTTTGCAACCCAAACGTTCTACAATGATCTCACCTTCTCCTCATCTTTGATTCAGAACTTTCAGTTTTGTGTAATCCATGTGCCACAAAGACACGATCAGACGCTGATTGGTTCTTTTTAATTAAGTCTCTATGTCTTGGATTCACCGTGCCTGAAGCGGACACAAGAATTTGTTTGTATTGGTTCTGTTTGACTAGAATTCTGCAATTCTGGCCCGTTTTTCTCTAAGTAGAACCCAGAAGGAGCACCACAAAAATACAACATAGTCGTGGATTTATTTATGTTAGTGTTGCTACTTTGAAAGTAAAAAAAAAAAAAAAC
>NW_023419268.1:808-3108 GCF_002922805.2 Oryzias melastigma
GATGATCTGTAATTTTTTCATGAATAAAACATTGAAATATAATAGCATCTTTTTTCATTAAAACTGTTTTTAATTCAAACAAAAGACTTAAAAACATAATTCAATGTGCCAGATTGGAGAATCTGCTGAATAAAAAGTACTCAAAGCAAAAATGAACATTAAAAGTAAAAAAAATGTTATTTTTTCTGCTGATACATTAAATGTACTCGTTCTTTTTCCTACTTACTACTGCTGTTCATATACAGGATGTCATTGGTATGATCCAGAAACGTTTGAATTATGTACTCATATTCATAATCCACAGCATAAAATAATATCTGCTTTAAATGTATTTTAATATTAAACAAAATGATCAAATCTGGAGGAAGGTCACATGATTTAGCATGTCAGAAAATAAACCTTGTGAACGCAAAATCAAAAAAGCGAGATGTGAACCAACGTATATTGACGTTTGTGTCTGAAAACGCAAAAAAAAATGATTCGGAAAGCAAACCTATATTTTTATTAGCTACTAAGAAAGTGTTTGATTTTAAAAATAAACATTTTGTTTGCAATTTAGTAAATTTAAATCTCAAAAGTGACTTTTGCTCTTAGTGTGGTGGCACAAATATCCCCTCTATTCACTTCTGCTCGTTAACTGTTACATAAAAGACAAAGTCTGACAAACATAGAGCTGAATGTAATAGACTAAAAGTATGTGTTTCGTGATGACTACCTTTTATTTTATTTATGAAAGTAGATTTGTTGATAAAGTATTGTTCGTCTGTAAAAGAAGATTTCAACTTGTGCCGTTTCACACAGACAAAGTATTTTTAGGGACAGTTTTTTCCGTATAGTTATGAAACTGTTTTACAGATGCACATATTTCTAATTATAGACAATTTTTTTTCTAAAAGTACAAAACTTTTTCACAGACAGACAATACTTTGGTGACAGATCTAACTTCATGTACGTACCATAAACAAACCTGATAGGTTATGGATAGAAAACACTCTTTCGGGGGAGGGGGGTGCTGCTGAAGACTTAAAAAAGTGTTTTATTTTAAAGATGGCCTCATCCTTTTATACAGCGAAAGCACTGAGAAGGTCATGGAGTGATTGTATCAGGCAACTGGTGTGTACTTTTGAGGATTTGTGTGTACTTTTAAGGATTTGTGCATACGTTTAAGGATTTGTGCATACGTTTAAGGATTTGTGTGTACTTTTAAGGATATGTGCGTACTTTTAAGGATATGTGCGTACTTTTAAGGATTTGTGTGTACTTTTGAGGATTTGTGTGTACTTTTAAGGATTTGTGCATACGTTTAAGGATTTGTGCATACTTTTAAGGATTTGTGTGTACTTTTAAGGATTTGTGTGTACGTTTAAGGATTTGTGCGTACTTTTAAGGATTTGTGTGTACTTTTAAGGATTTGTGTGTACTTTTAAGGATTTGTGCATACGTTTAAGGATTTGTGTGTACTTTTAAGGATATGTGCGTACTTTTAAGGATTTGTGTGTACTTTTAAGGATTTGTGTGTACTTTTAAGCTGCTTTAATTTAAAGATGTACGTGTTTTAATTATATATTGTAATTTTTGTACACTATTACTAGTGCAAATCAAGAATACACACGGAAAAATCCAAAGCTACACACAAATCAAGAATTACACACAATCGAGTCTATTTTCTCTCCATATTCGGTGAAGTTCATGAAGGATTAAAGATCTTTCTAGCCTAAAAAACTCCTCGTTACAAAGTTAACACACTTTTCTCAGACAAACACAAACACTATCACAATTTCTAAAGTTCAAACCTTTGTAAAAGTTGTACTTAAAAAAAATCAAGACTGTGAAATAAAACACTGCATCATCAGCGTAACGAGTGACTTTTTCTTATCATTATAGCTACATGTCCACGGTTGCATTATGACTCTTACTATCAATCTTCATTGAAAGTATACATTAGTATTTTGTACTTGTTTGCTTTCCATACCTGCACTCACATTTGTTCTTGCAGCGTATCGTCAATCGTTTGTCGACTATTTTTAAATGCACGAATCTGGTTCTTGTTGGTCCATTAACAGGATTAGGAAATAGCATGTGGACTCGGACAGAATCATTACGTTCCAGTCTCTTGACAACTTACATTTTAGACTAAATGAGTTTGGTTTCAACACCAGGATGAACTTAATAAGAGTTATTTGAAATTCTGCAGGTCCAAAGCTCGTTTCATCTACTTCTCATTCCTCTAGTTTGTCATTTGGAAACATCTTGGCGAATATGTCTGAAATGCCCCTCATCAAATATGAAGCAGGAAACAG
>NW_023419269.1:0-3108 GCF_002922805.2 Oryzias melastigma
ATATTAAATGGAGTTTGAGTGTAGTAAAGTTGAAAGTTATAATGGCATTCTACAAGCTTTTTGACTATTTTGGTATTTATTAAGATTTTGTAGGCTATTTTGGACTTTAGCTAATATTTCAGCTACATGCTAGCTATTTTGGCTAACTTAGTGTTTTTTCAGTTTTTAGGCTAATTTGGCATTTAACTAATATTTTAGCTGGCTATCAGCTTCAACGATTTCAGCTATTAGCTTCAATTATGTCAGCAATCGGCTTCAGTGATTTCTTCTGTCAACTTCAGTGATTTCAGTTATTAGCTTTAATGATTTTAGCTGTCAGCTTCAGCGTTTTCAGCTATTAGTTTCAATGATTTCAGCTATCACCTTCAGTGTTTTCAGCTATTAGCTTCAGTGTTTTCAGCTAATAGCTTTAAGGATTTCAGCTATCAGCTTCAGCGATTTCAGCTCTCAGCCTCAGCATTTTCAGCTATTAGCTTCAATGATGTTAGCTATCATCTTCAGCGTTTTCAGCTATTAGCTTCAACATAATCAGCTATCTGCTTAAACGATTTTGGCTATTTGTGTCAGCTATTTCAGCTATGAGCTTCAGCATTTTCAGCTATCAGCTTCAGCATTTTAAGATATCAGCTTCAGCGATTTCAGCTGTCAGCTTCAGCATTTTCAGCTATGAGCTTTAGCGTTTTCAGCTTTTAGCTGCAATGATTTCAGCTGTCAGCTTCAGCATTTTCAGCTATCAGCTTTAGCATTTTCACCTATTAGCTTCAATGATTTCAGCTGTCAGCTTCAGCATTTTCAGCTATCAGCTTTAGCGTTTTCAGCTATCAGCTTTAGCGTTTTCAGCTATTAGCTTCAATGATTTCAGCTGTCAGCTTCAGTGTTTTCAGCCAATAGCTTCAGCGATTTCAGCTATCGGCTTCAGTGTTTTCAGCTATCAGCTTCAGCGATTTCAGCTATTAGCTTCAACAAAATCATCTATCTGCTTAAACGATTTCGGCTATTTGCGTCAGCTATTTCAGCCATGAGCTTCAGCATTTTCAGCTATCAGCTTCAGCATTTTCAGAAAACAATTTCAGCCTCTTTAGCTATCATCACTAGCATCTTCAGCTGCCAGATTCAACTTACAGCATTCACACTAGCATTATTGCAGCTAATGCCATATATCTATTTTTTAGTTGGTTTAAAGCTAATGATGGTTAAGATTTGTGCTTTACATCTAGTTTTCTCATGACCCGATTAGTCGACTTATCAGAAAAATAATCAGTGATTAGTCGACTATTAAAATAATAGTTTGTGGCAGCCTTCCCTTCCCTATAGGAGGGGAAGAGTCAGTCTTCCAGCTGTAGTGTGTCTCCTCATTCCCTCAGACTGTTGCAGCACGTCCCCTTCAGGGAGAGCAAGTTGACCCATTACCTTCAGGGCTTTTTCTGCGGTCGGGGTAAAACCTGCATGATCGTCAACATCAACCAGTGTGCCTCCATGTACGACGAGACGCTCGGCGTCCTCAAGTTCTCCGCCGTGGCCCAGAAGGTTCATAATATAGTTTCCTTTTAAATTCATCACTCAAGTATCATCTTATTTTATGCTATAAATAAAAGTCACCCAGTAGAAACTGCAGCTTCATAGTAAAAACCCTTTTCTTTGCTGGTAGGTTGTAGTTTTGTTCTCAAGGCCGCTCTCCGTCATGCCGCTGGCGTCCTCCAGTGAAGTGGCCTTAAACCCGAATGCAGAGAGAAAAGCTCTTTACAGCAGCGACAGAAGCTCCCTGATCGGATGGGAGAGCAGCCTCGATGATGTGCAGGTAGGGTGAAGGAAACATTCATTTAAATCCATCTTATTCCATATCTAATCTATCGCTTCTGTTCAGGAGGATGAAGACTATGACGAAGATGTGAGCTGCATGGACGACACTGCAGATCACTCTGTCAATGAAGATGATGAGAAAACGGTTATCAGTAAAGGAAAGCTGCAGGTCAGTCACTTTTTTAACTTGACGCAGATTTAATGCACACAAAGGAAAATCTGTCAGGTTCTTTGATCTTCCAGTAAAAGAGTCAATTGTGAGTTTTTATTTTATTTATTTTTTCCCCTCTTCCTTTGGCAAAATTGAAGTCCCACACTGATCATTTCTTGATCTTTTCATTTTTATTATGCTGTTTTTAGCCAAAATAAAACATTAAAGTAAATTTCTAGGACATAGTTTCTGCAGAGCGGTTGGAGTTCATCAGAAATTTGCCTCCAAGTTGTGGGCGAGAGTATTGGCGTAGGGTAAGCCTGCCCAGACTTCCCATCATCCCTTTACTCACCTCCACTAGCTTACAGCCCCTCACGACCCCAACCCAGTGTTATGACGTAACCAAAATGGCGTTCAGTTTTAAACCATATACCAGGAAAACAAAGACGTGCGTGGATCTATTTGTCTACAAGTGGATGCATCAGAATGGGGCGGAGCAGGAAGCTTGTGGCCCGCCCATTACATTCTCTAAATCAATGTTTTTAATCCGTGTGCCGTGGGAGATTGTTGATTTTCACCATTTATCATCATCCAAAAATGCCCTGATAAAACATTGAGTGGTTGGGATATGAAAGATCATAAAATACTTTTTTCTTTGTGTTTATTTGATTCTATCAAAGACATTTTGATAAGAGACTGTACCACCATTTGGCAGTTTTTGAAAAGTCCCGCCCCTTAAGTTTTCACCACCAATTATTCTAGGAGGTTTGCGCAATACGTCATCAGTCTGACCAATCAGACGTGGTTAAGGTCCTCACTTTGCGGTGCCGACAAAGTTTGATCAAAAATAGACGAATATCGTGTTTAATGGTGTTCCTTCCCGTGGGATCTGTTGTCAGACTGTATAAAAAAATGCAAAAATTGTAAAATTTAAATATGTGAATTAGTTATACTTTAGTGCCATATGGAACAAATAGTCAAATTCAGACTTTAAGCACTTTTGTAAAATAAGAAATCAAGTTTAAATGAAATTAATAAGAATCAGGAATAAAGTTAAGTGGCAAACAGGCACATTTAAAGTAACTGAAAATAATGAATAAATCTTTTTTTTTGAGTGACTTTTTTTTTTATTTAGACAAAAGAAACTTGAAAGAACA
>NW_023419270.1:0-3105 GCF_002922805.2 Oryzias melastigma
TGTGTTAAAAAGTTACGGTTTAAAGTTTTAAAAAATCGCATTATGGCATTTACTAAGACTTTTTTAGTCTGCTTCTAGTTTTTTAGGCTAATTTGGCATTTAACTAATATTCTAGCTGTCTATCAGCTTCAGCATTTTTAGCTATCAATTTCAGCATCTTCAGCGGCCAAATTCAGCTTCCAGCATTCATACTAGCATAATAGCAGGTAAGGCTATATCTCTAGTTCATAATTATGTTAAAAAGTTATGGTTTAAAAGTTTTAAAAATATAGTTTTGGAGTGTTCTTTAAATGTTTATCCTGTTCGGCCCGCGACCTAAGGTGTGATTTGATTCTGGCCCTCTATGCGATTGAGTTTGACAGCCCTGCTTTAGAGTAACTAATGAACCGATGCAGCATGTTTTTGGACTGTGTGAGGAAACCAGAGAGACAGGTTTGAGAAAACCCACACATGGACAGGGAGAACATGCAAACTCTACAAAGAAGGATCCACTCAATTGTATAATAAAAGTATCAGTGTCAGTAAAACATCCATTTGTTGTTTAGTATATTCGTGTCCTTCAGAAGGACTTGGGCTGCATGTACCAACCAGGAAAGGATGTTTGATGTCACGATGACCTGAAATATATTTCCAATTTTTCACTGTCAGATGTGTAGCTGACACATGGTGATAAAGTTTCAGAAATAAACAGAGATGGGTTAGCTGTGTGCTCCAGTCTTACCAATACCGTCAGTAGCTCCTTTAAAAGAAAAGATGTGCTTGTGATGGGGTTTCATTTATAAAGGGACTCATGTTCCGTGTTATTTTACTATGTGGATCTGTCTGTAAACTTACTTCCCCCCTGTGCTCTTAAATGTCGTGTGGATTTATTTAAATAATTATTCCTGAAGGTTACCCTCTCTAATCAACACATTTTAATTCCTGATCAAATTAGAAGGGGCTCAATAATTAATCATGGTGTCAGCATCAAAGTGCAGATCTCTGTGCGGATTTTTTTCTTTGATTTGAAGTGAGTTGTGTTTCTTATCAATCCATAAGCATTAAACACACAGAAGGGCAAACAAGTATTTGTCGGTAATATTCTGCAAGTTGTCTTGTTTTTGTGATGTATAAATACAAGGTGTGTGTCGTAGAAAAATGTACATAGCATGAAGTGATGGGTTTACAGCCTTAAAAACTAAGGGTGTAAGGACAGACTGGTATAAGGAACAGTGTAATACTTTATAGGACAATACATGTATCAAGATAAAATGCTGCAAAGATGATATTTATTTGTTTATCTAAAGACAAACATGTAGTTCAGTGCATTAATTTTGTTATACACTTAAACTCCTGACCACCAGCTGGCAGCACACCACACCGAGCCTCTATGAAGGCACTTAAAAACAAGCTTGTGAGATGATTATTCAGCCTTGAGGTTTCACGGTTCTTACAAAGCGCAATGAGACAGGTACAGCGTAGTTTTCACTTGGGATGGGTATGGAAACTCTGTGCCAATTTGCTGCTGGTACCATATAAAAATGCAGATGTCATTGCTTCATAGCAGACTGGTATAAGAATGAGTGACACCATTCGGATCACACAAAGCATGCACTGTAAGTAGCTTCAGTTAAAATGATAAAGGTGAAATGAGTGAAAGTTCTGCTGTAATTCACAGCAAAAGGTTCTAATTAAGTAATCTGATGGATCAGAGCGGCATGTGCAAAATATCGTGGTAATCAACGGTAACATATATCTTTACTTCTGCGTAGGTGAACACAGATGCAGAGCTGCAGTGCAGACTGTTCAGGAGAGCGCCCTCCTCTTCTCCTTGTTAAGCTACTTCATTACACGTTTATGTTTTTAGGGAGAATTTGTGAGTTTTTTTTTTTTTTTTTAATGCTTAAAGCACCTATTCAGCCACCTGAACTGTTTTAAATGTACCAGTTTGGCTAAATTTAGCAATGTTGGAAATAAACTGCACTTTATTTTCCTAACTATCTTAACCTCATTGGTTAAGGCACATCTTTTTTTATACTGAAAAATATTTTGTAAAAAATTAAACAATAATGTGTGTCACAAAATAATATCTTAATTTATCAAAAGAAAAGTAACATGACTTTGCCTGGGTAAAAGCAACTTGTACTTGAGATACAGTTGCAGCACTTAAAGCTCTGATAATTAAACAAAATGTATTTTACCAATTAATTCATTTCAAATTGTCTATATTCAGACAAAAGTTCTTCTTTTTTTCCCGTCATACTTTAAAAAATAGTAAAATATTGTCTCTGGTACCTTCTTGGCATACATCAGGATATGTATCAAATCACAAAAAGTCTATCATGATATGTATTGTATCTCCAGACTCTTGCCAATACACACCCATATTCATCATAGACGTACTTCAACTGTGAGAGACAGAATGTAAAGAAAATACAGGAAAGCATGTTTGATTGTTAAAGAATGTATTTCTATGATGGAGCAGAAAATAAATTTGCTACAAAACAAAAGTTCACCTCAACACTTTTTAATGTAACCCGTGTTTCAATGACCAACACAGTCTCAGTAAAATGCGTACATATTCCACGACTTTGCACTCTGAAATACCGTGTATAATATACGCCAAATACGCTTTTTGCGTGCATATGATACGCAATGGTAGAGGATAGGTTGCGCCGGCGTACAATATACACAAGTTTTTAGGTTTCGTTTTGATCACGTGGTCAGAAATCCTCCGGCTCTTTTCTAAATGACGTCGTTCCTGGTTAAGGTTAGGATTACGGTTACGGTTAGGGTTAGAAAAGCAAATTGTTCGTTTGTGGGGCTGTCTGTGATGCTCACGCCTCCACCAGGGGACGTGTCAAATGTTCAAAACACATTTTAACACGTTTAGGAACTCGCATATTATTGTGGAATATGTACGCATTTTACTGAGACTGGGCTGCAATGACAGAGGTCAGATGTTTTCTGTAGGTCTTCATCAGACTTCCACACTGTAGCTGGTGTTTTGGTCCATTCCTCCAAGAGATGGAACGTTTTGGGGCTGAACAGCAGAGACTTTACACTCACCCCACATATTCACCATTGGATTGAATGGAGACAGTTTTGAAGATCTCCCTCCCCTCT
>NW_023419271.1:0-3103 GCF_002922805.2 Oryzias melastigma
TGTTGCTGACCATGTCCATCCCTTTATGACCACAGTGTACCATCTCCTGATGCTACTTCCAGCAGGATAAGACTCCACGTCATAAAGCTGGAATCATCTCACACTGGTTTCTAGAACATGACGATGAGTTCACTGGACTCTAATGATCTCCACAGTCACCAGATCTTAACCCAATAGATCGCCTGGAACAGGAGATTGGCATCGTCTTCCAATAAGCTCACTCCTGATTGGTGAGAGTGGTTGCCCTGGAAACAGTAACTCAAGCCGATTCAGACCAATCACTACTTACCGACGCCTCGTTCCAACAAGGCAGCATCTGTATCACAAAAAAATGGCGACCCAATTGGTTTTGTTTTGTTAGAATCAGAAGTAGGCCATGTTCTAACTCAGTCCAGTCAATTGACTGAGTCATCGTTTCTCTTTAAACAAGGTACTGTTAGGTTTATATTGACTAACACAAAGTAAGGCTGAGCTTACGACTTACTCCTACAATAAAAAGTGCATGTGGTGGGTTGTACGACCTGTTACAGATAAATTAAGCTTTGCCCTAAAGACAACATCTGCCTGTTAGCAGAAACTTGGCCCTAATTTACAAAGACTCCTTAAAGACACCGTTTGCCACCTGGAGTCAAGATGCATTCTAATCATGACAATAGCTTCCTGTTAATTATGCAGCCATAGAACCCATTTATATCCAGAAGCTTCATATATGCTGTTATAGACCTCAGAGGCCTATCAGCTTTATTACCACACCTCACGTCTATAAAACCTGTACATTTGGAGATGTTTTTTTTTTTATTTTGGGGGGGTTTGGCTTTGGAACAAGACGGAAAGAAATGTTTTTTGTCTCAAAGTTTAAAATTTGTATCTGTAAAAAACATTTTGGGTCACAGAAGGCTAACAATGATATCTTTATTCATGTCTTCATGAAATATTTATGAATAACTAGAGTCTTAAGTATAATTGTTAGGGAACAAAAAAGGGTTGAATCTCCTCAATGTCAACATTTGAGAGTGAATTTGAACAAGTAAAATCTGATCTGAAATGAAGCAGTGACTCACCTTTAAGGTGAGATCCACAAGTCACAGTCCTGTAATGAACTTATCAACATCGATTACGATTGCTAAATTTTTCCATACGACTTCACAGCAGAGAAAGAAGCCCTGGACTCTGTGATATTTTCGTTAGACTTTCACTGCTTTTAATGACAAAAACACAAAAAAATGTTCTCAGAGGGAAGCCCATTACCGCTCTCTGCAACATGCACTCATTTGTCTCTTTAACCAACACTGAGGAGAATTAAAAATTCTCTAAAATAACTCATCCCCCATGATCCAAAGTTGTTCTTTCAACTAATAATGCACAGCGTATAAAGCAGAACCAATTACTTTGCACAGCTGAGCGGCTTTTATATGTTCTTTTCGATCTTGAGCTTTGGTGCTTGTAAACACACACCTGATTTATACACGTGTAAAACTCTGCAGGACGATTGACAGCAAAGCAATTCATCACTTTATTGTTCCAGTTAAAAAGTTGCTCCTCATCACTAAAGGCAAGAGGGAGAAAAACTTCAACTTTAAAAACTTAAAGGGAACCACTGAGTTTATTTTTCCAGCTGCACCACATTTCAAAATAATTATTTTTAATTTTGCTTTTTTAACTGAATCTGCTGGCTTTTTGATCCATTTTTCATGAAGGTAGGGTTAAAGCAAGATTAAGTTAATTTTACCTCGGGCGTTATAGCTCAGGTGCGATGCGGAAGCGATCTAGCTACAGCAGATGGATCATATTGGGTACTGGATGGCTGCAGCCACAGACTCTGCTGCCGACCTCACAAAATTCCGAACTCTCAAAGGTTCATGCGATAACCCGCAACTTATTCTCAGCGGAGCTGTAACGCTAGCCTGTTATTTTACTCTCCATAAAAATATATTTTGTCAAAATTGTACAAGTTAGAAATGAACGCAAGATAACATCAGGCCATTAATAACAATAAAATAAAATGATCTGGAGGGCCGGATCCGGCCCCCGAGCCTTGACTTTGACACATGTGCTGTAGAGAGACCAAAACTTTATGCACAGCGACATGGATAGTGAGATCTTTTTAGCAGAAGAATACATTCTTAGAATTACAGGTCAGACCAGTACAGTTGAGCGGACTTTAAAAGTGTTCTGACTGAAAACTTTTACATCTTTATTGGTTTGCTTTCACATAGCACTTTTTAAAGCAGACTGCAGCTACAGTAAAGGACATATTACTTTTAATGAGCACTGGCCAGGAAGAAGAAAGAAAAAACATCAGAGTGCTCTGATCATCATATATCAAATATTGATGTCAATCAATAAGCACCTTCACCTCCACAATAAAGGATTTTTTTCTGCTGTTTGGCTTCTTCCACTCAGAATGCCTACAATTCCTGTCACCTGAGCTCTTTGCTTTGCTGTTGACCATATGGAAGAGGCTCAGAGCAGAGCCTGTGCTTATTCACACCACGAGGAACCAGCTGAGTTAGTATGGACATCTGGCCAAGATGTTTTTCAAAAGCCTTCTGGCAAAGTGTTAAGAGCTGTCCAACCAGGAGGAAGCTCCTGGCTGACCCAGCAAAAGCTGGAAAGATATTATCCCTGGGCTGGTCTGGGCATGCCTCCTCATCTTCCAAGAGGAGCTGGAAGAGAAAACTAAAGGGAAGAAGATTTGGGACTCTGTTTAGTTTGGCATCCTCACAGCCCAAAATACACCCAAATTGGACGTGTGCAAACTAGTGACTCAAATAATAAACTTTTCAATAAAATCAATTGGGACACAGTCAGTTTATCTGCAGCACATTAATTACAGAAACTGCAGAGACTGCAGCTTTGTCCTCTCCAGGGCAGATTGTGATTTCCCTCCCTGATGTGACTCTGTTTCAGTCTGCTAATAGAGCAGCAGATAACATACAAATGACATGAAGACGTGAGGGAAATTTGAGGCAACACAAGCCCTTCAAATTCCTGTTCACACATCACTTGGTAGTTATAACCAACAGATAAGACCAAGTTTAAAGAGACCCATTATGATACTAAAGATACCTCTATGGCTAAGAACATTGGAGGAAGTTAGAAA
>NW_023419272.1:0-1252 GCF_002922805.2 Oryzias melastigma
CAACAGCTTCACTGAATTCTTAATTTTAATCAGAGTGCTTCGTTTTTTCCAAAATATTTTTAATTGATGGCATGGTGAATACAATCTAAATTAAATAACCGTTTCGGGTAATGAAAGATTAGGAAAGTGATACATAAATGCTGATCGTCACTATAGGTGAAGCAAAACATCATTTCAGAGAGAGAAAAAAATAAACACTTTATTGATAAATCTATTATTTTCAACCATCAAGCCTTTTAACTTTCTATGAAGCAGAAAATAGGCTACAGAAAGACAAAAATAATTATTTGAAATTAAATTCTACATTCCCATTGATCGTAAAATCTGAAAGAGAAACTGGCATGTCCATCACATTGCTGCTTGAAGGACTGAGATTCAGCTTTTGTGGACCCTGATCACTGCTGGTTGCCACGTTGCGTGACGACAAAATGTTGCTCCATTCTCGTCTCTCCTGGAGTGACTGAGCCCAGTAAGCCTGCAGGCTGCTCTCACAGCAGTGACCCGTCACAGACATGATCTGGCGTGATTCCAGACCGCCGTCTGAGAGTCGACTCACAGCCGTGCTCCGCAAGCTGTGGTTGGTGTAAATCCGCGGTAGCCCCACCTTAAAGAAACAATAAAAGACACACAGGCTGTTAACGAGAGCAGAAGAGATGTTATACCAAATATACATGGCTATGCCATTGTACAGACCTCTTCACTTATTTTTTTAAGCATTTCTCTGAGGTAGCTGACGCCCATCGGTTCCCTGGAGTACCAAACCTCAGATGCTGGGGTGATGGAGCGCTTCGGGTTCAGTAAAAGTACATAAGTCTTTGTAAGGTACTAGAGGGTGACCTGTACAACAAGCATATAGTGTCCAAGCCCTGGAATTATGGATCAAAGTCGTTTTATTCAAATTCAAAAATGGCTATTTTGACTTATTTCTCGTCAAAAATGCAAAGTTTAACTACTATTTTTTCAAAAAATATACAGTAAAAGTACAAAAGTCTTCTAGAGGTGATAGAGGGTGACCAGTAGAACAAGCATTTTCTGTGTAAAGCCTGGAATTATGGACTCATTTATTTTTTAAATGACTTTATTTAACTTTATTATTGAAAACTCTAAACATTTATTTTTAGAAAGGACATAATAAATTACAGATTATTAGTACAAATATGGACTGATAGAATAAGTGGTTTTGTTATATAATTTTATTTCCCTTTTTTATTTTACTCCGAGCACATCTGACGTTCTAATGCTCCAACAGAAA
>NW_023419272.1:1688-3099 GCF_002922805.2 Oryzias melastigma
CCGGTACCGGTCCGCGGCCCGGTGGTTGGGGACCACTGTTATAGATTACATATAATTACTCTTTTTATGGCTCAGAGTTTAACTTAATTTAGTCACTGTACTGAAGGTATTTAAAAGTCTATAGTTGGACCGTAGTTCTTATTATATCCTTGTTATGCACATTAAAGATAGAATAAAATTACATTGTGGAAGTGATAAACCAAACATGATTGGTATCTTATTTATTCATTTTTTCCAGTGCAGACATGTGTTGGTCATGTTAACATCTGCATTAAAATAATTTAGCATGTAGCAGTAGCCCACTTTGTACCACTAGCTGGCTGTACGTGTCCAAAATGTCTGATTGGACCAAAGATCGGATTAGAATAGAACTGTGTACATGGGTCCAGGAAAACTTTATCCAATTCTAACAAACGTTTACATGCGGCACACGTTCAATCAGATCAAATCATTTTGACATGTGCAGACCCATCTAAAGAATCGGAAATGGCTGTAGAAGAAGAAATTACGAGTTCTGTTGTGAACAAGCAGCAGCATTGAGCCAGATAATCTCCTGTTGCTTTTTTAAAATTATTATTTTTAAGTGACTGTTCGTACATCTTTTTCTAAATATGTTCAAACTACGTGCAGCCAGTCCTTTATTATTGGCTGCCAGACCCGGAAGATGCGTTAGAGTTACGTTAATGCGTATCAACAACTACTTTAGCCTTGGATGCACCTAAGATCCATGCAGGCAATGTCTTTGTCGGACTTAAATCCGAGGGAATAACACCAATCTTTATTTTGATTGGAAACAGGAAGTCACGTGATTGTTTACACGGTTTCTCAGGACAGCGCAGGGCGCCATTTCCACCAAACGGATACGGTTCTCCTGAGTCCGCCAACTCGCTCGCACAGACCGAAGAGCAGACCATCGTCTACGCAAGACGTAAAACCCAGCGCAGTACAGATACACGACTGAACACGTTTATTCCTGTAACTTGTGTCCATGTAAACACGGTAGTGACAGCACCAGGACTTTTTTATGCCGTTTATGTCGTCCCTCTAAACTGCTTTTGCTCTGAGACTCTCTGCACTCTTTGTTGTGGTTCTTTTGCAGGTGATAAAATAAGTTTGTGGTTGGGGCCGGGAGCTGGCATACTCTACAAATAGTTGTTGTCTGTCTATGTCGGTCTTCTTATGTCCAAACCACGTCAACGTGACAGAAGTTGTCCGTTTTAGGTACAAGATTCTCGGTTTGGTTTGGCCCATTTGACTTGTTTAGAAGTTCTGGTTGGAATGCGTCTGCCACTGCCTTCCTCCATGTTTGTTAGTTTTCTTGGAAGTTAAACGGCATCTCAAAGTGCCTTAATGAATCATAAATGACGAAGCTTCATGTAAAATGGTTGACATTCTCGGTTGTCCAGAAAAA
>NW_023419273.1:0-3096 GCF_002922805.2 Oryzias melastigma
CGAGCCGTTCTGACACCCCGAGTAGATGTGGTACCTACACCGGACTATATAGTCCCCTGGATTTTAAAGGTGATTCGGACACAATCATTACTACTTTTTGTCATCTCCTCTTCTTCGGAAGTTGTTCATATGGGGGTTGGCAAACACCACAATGGTGCGTTACTGCCACCACTGGTCTGGAGGCCAAATAAGTTTTTTGTTTTCTTCATGCACCAATTGTGACGTCACCGTTTTGCCGAAGTAAAAACTTCAATAAATTTGAACATTTTACAAAAACTATGAAAATACTGTGTTCCGATTATTAAATATTACATAATATGAAATGGTACATCCTACATACATATTACATCCTCTTCTTCTTTTCCCTTTCGGCTTTTCCCTTCAGGGGTCGCCACAGCGAATCAGTTTCCTCCATCTAAGCCTGTCTTCAGCATCCTCCACTCTAACACCAGCCACCTTCATGTCTTCATTCACTGCATCCACAAACCTCCTCTACATACATATTACATACATTTTTTAAAAAAGATTTTTACGTTTTTTGTTCAGAAATTAATTGAGAAATTACCAGTCCATCACAATGTTTTTATTTTCATGCCATTGAACCATTTATGGGCTCGTGTGAGACAGCAGTTTTTCCTCTAATGTCTTCAAATATCTATCCGGGTTCCTGCCATTGACTGTAAAAATACTGGACTTCTCCAGCCATGAGGTCCCTCATTAGAAATGCATTACCTCCACTCCTCGTGAAAGTAGGCCGTCGCTTTCACCGTCATTTCCTGATACAGCTATTGCCATATTGCAAACATCTGCAACCCATCTTCAGCGATTGGTCTGAGTCGCTGTGAGTCATAGTTGAGTCATGGAATCTACAGGAAGTACTGTCGCCAATCTGGAGTGAGTTTATTGTGAGTCCCCGCCTCTTTCCACACCTCTATCACAAGAACGCGGGATGTAAACAGCTTCTACTTTAATAATGCTGGAGAATTGTACAAGTAATGATTCAAGCCTTTGAGGGAGAACCATCCCAACATTTGACTCTGCAAGCGGTCATTTTGTTTTTACTTACATTTATTCTTTTTTGTCGAGCTAAAATGAGTATTTGGGTGACGACGCTGCAGTGCGCTGCACCCCCCCAACCCCAGCCCACCCCAGCGTCCTGCAGCTCATCACTTCACATGGACTGCCACGTTACAGTCTAGAATGGGACTTTAGCCTTCTTGCAACCCACTGGTACTTCCTATATGGAACACGGAAGTAGGGAGGTGTATGTTCAGTCCAGTTCTTTCTTATACAGTCAATGGTTCCTGCTGGCAATAACTAAGCTGTTTTTGCTGAACTTGTACCAAAAACGAGTTGAAAGGAGGCACAGGGAAGCAAGGAGGAGAAGCAGACGTCTCAGAAGATTTACTCTGGCCCCCTTAGCCAAACATGAACAACTTGTGAGTTTAATTTCAACATTTATCATACAAAAATATGCTCAGGGTTACGCCACCTGCTGGGCAAGAGTTTAATCATTTTTTCCAACACTGGATTATGAGTTATTTTAAATACCTGTAACTATTGAGTTCAGAGAAAGTGTCGTGTTTTACCTCATAGTCAAAACATATAAGGATTAATCATTAAGGAGAGTCACTTCAACACAGTGTCTTGAAGTGACACAATACTGACGAAATATTGTCATATTTCAAAATCTAAAAAAACAGCCTAATAAATTACCATGAGATTTTCCGGCATTCTTAAATACTTTATAAAATAAAATGCAAGACATCATAATGAACCAAAACATTCCACAGATAACTTTATTTATAGATTAAATGATTAATGTTACATTTAACAGGGTCTTCCACAGCTGTACTGCTATGCCAACACAAAGGTGCCTCTCCTGGCCCTCTACGCTGACGGTCAGTCTGACACAAGACCAGATTTTCTGTTGACCCGCAGGACCATAAGACGTCTGGTGGAGCAGCTTCAGGTTCCTCATGCTCTGGGATGGGCACATTGAGGTTCTGGTGTTCCTTTTCTGGCTGGAGTGTGGCACTTCTTACCGCGTGGTGGCCAGAGCCTTTGACATACTACGGTCCACTGCGAGTGACATTGTCCACAGAACGGCAGACCACATCCTTCAGCTGATGCGCAGGGTCATCCGGCTCCCCAGCGTGGATGAACTGCCGTTAGTCGCCACTGGTTTTGAGCAGCTCGCAGGGTCTGCTGCCGTGCAAAAGGTTGTGGGGAGCATCGACGGCTGCAACATAAGAATAAAGGCCGACCCAAAAAATGCAGCTTGTTATTTTAAACAGGAAGATTTTTTTATTCAATTCAAATGCAGGCTGTATGCGATCCTAATGCCAAATTTTGGGAAATTGTTGTTGGTTATCCAGGATCAGTCCATGATTCACGGGTTCTGCACAACAGTCCAATTTTTGTTAATCAAACATACCCACCTGGAGGATACATCCTTTTGGGTGACGGTGGGTATCCATGCATTGCACATGCCATCACGCTGCTGACACCGTACAGGGAACCCGGGAGGAATGCTGTTGAGGCCCGTTACAACCGGCACCACGCCAGGGCACGCTCTGTGGTGGAGAGAGCATTTGGCATGATGAAGACGAGGTGGAGAGCAAAATTTCTTGGGGCACTGGAAGTAAAGCCAACCTTTGCCGTAAAATGAATTGCCTGCAGTGCCATCCTGCACAATCTGTGCATCAGTGAAGGGGACTGCTTGGAACCCACAGATGTTGAGCCACAGCAGGGGGACAACACCAGGAACCAGCAGGATGAGCAAAGTGGCGTTCGTCTGCGAGGACAAATATCTGGTTTCTTGTCAGCTCCAACTGTCAGACAAATGGCTCCTCAGGACCATGATTATTGTTAACATGCAAAAAATAATGTAAATATTAAATGAAAATGTAAATATTTACCTTTGATGTTTATATGAGCATAGTTTGGAGATTGTTCAAATTGTTCAGTTTTAAGTAATACATGTAAATATATATATTTTAAACTAATTTATTAAAAGGAACTATTTACATTTGTACATCAATTTTTTCAAGAAGAGTTAAGAGTCTCACCTCTCGTTGCTCCCCCTTTGTCCTC
>NW_023419274.1:0-3095 GCF_002922805.2 Oryzias melastigma
CAGGACGGGAAGGGAAGACATGGCCAAAGCCTGTGGGAAACAAATAAACAAACAAACAAATAAATAAATGGGAAAAGGGTTTTGAGTCATACTGCTGATGTTTTTGGCTCATGCTCAAGTCCGTGTCCACCTCTAATACCACACAGCTGTGAAGTCAATCTCTGTCTCCCCCTGCTGGTTAAAAATTGCAAATGCTCACTAGATCTTGTAAGCTGTTGTCGGTTAAATAGTCCATCCATCCATCCATTTTCTTGACCGCTTCGTCCCTTTCGGGGTCGCGGGGGTGCCGGAGCCTATCCCGGCTACTGATGGGCGAAGGCGGGGTACACCCTGGACAGGTCGCCAGTCTGTCACAGGGCCTCAATCACACACACATACACTCTCACAATCACACCTAGGGGCAATTTAGAGTCACCAATGAACCTATGAAGCATGTTTTTGGACGGTGGGAGGAAGCCGGAGTCCCCGGTGAAAACCCACGCATGCACGGGGAGAACATGTAAACTCCACACAGAAAGGCCCCAGCCGGGATTCGAACCGGGGCCTTCTCGCTGTGAGGCGAGAGCGCTAACCACTGCGCCACCGTGCAGCCCCGGTTAAATAGTCTTTTATTGTAATTTCCTCCATAAATGTTGCCTTAAAAGTTATTTTTTCCCCTTTTTTATTAAACAACAATTAGAGTTAAACTTTAGGGCCAACACCAAGATTTCTTAAACTCTTAAATTTATCTGTTTTTGTCTCTTGGTAGATTTTAAGAGATTCAGTAACATGCATTAAACAGTAAATACAATTTACATTAAACAAACAAAAAAAAAGAACTACAATATTTTTCTAAAATTTTTGTAAATCACAAGATATTCTGTTGTTTTTGAAGTTATAAACAAAACAATGTGTGATATCAGTCACATTTTACTCTTGCTTCTATGTCTGATCAATTAACTGTATACAGTCATCAAAACATTAGTACACAGCAATCATCAAAGAAGCATAGCCATTCTTAAGATATTAAACTAGTCATAAATAGACATAAACAAAAGTTTAATAAAGTTGTTCGGTAAACTTAGACAGTGGGCCATGGGGAGAAACAACTGACGAAATACACGGACAGTGGAGCTGAAATCACATTTTTGGAACAAGTGGGACCTGGATAAAGGACATAATTTGTAGTTCCATGTTTCTTTTTCACAAAGCATCTTTTATTAGTTGCCTTTGTAATAGATGAGAACACTTTCAGGAAATCAGATACATTTTCTACACTGTCAATATTCAGTACAAATTTAAGACCAAAAAAATAATTCAAAATACACAAAGTACCTCTTTGTTTCAGTAGTTTACAGATGTAGATTTATCAGCAGAACCAAAAGAAGTCACATTGTATCTCAGTTTTATTTTGTTTTATTCTCCTTTATGTCTTTTTAATTGTATTTAAATTGTATTTAAACATTTTCATCTGATATAAAGGCCCCTTTACAGGGTTGTATTTCAAAGCTTAAATTTATCCCCTTTTTGTCCTTTTCTTACTGAACTAAGTTGTATCATTAACAAAACAGATACAGATATGAGATACAGATACAATGTGTTTTTATTCACATTCTGTTTTTCCACAAATCTAGTTTTTATTTTTAATTATAAATCTCCTTGAGCTGCACAAACGTGTGAGAAATGCTTTTTATGAATAACATTTATTAATTAATTGATTATAAGCTGCAAGTTGGGCTTTTTGATGCTTTTCCAATCTTCTGAGTTTTCGATCATGCCTCAGTTTATTCTTCCAAAAAATAAAACTACAGTTCTCCAGTAATTGTACCCATTCCAGTTTAATTAATGAGAGCTGAATTTGGCATACAGACCGACAGAGAAGCATTTTGAGCCCCCATCCCTCAACACACAAAAACAAGGCCTTGGTTAATAAAAAGACATTTTCCATGGCTCAGCTCAGGCTATTATGCTTCTTAAGACCTTGGGTTCTGCAAAGCAAACTGTGTAGAAATATAACGTATTTCCCTTACAAAACACAGAAGATAGAGAAAAAAGGAAGAGTTCAGGTTTCAGGTCAAGGCAGCATTGACTGGATAAAGATAGCAGCATCTTTTAGTGTAGTCTTACATCTATGAAGTCTTTATTTTGACAAATTTGATTGCACATTATGTTATTCTGTCTCCTGATTATCCATCCATATCTTCATAACTCGCTCATTCGTGTAGTGCCATGGGGTTGCTGGAGCCTATCCAGGTGCTGAAAGGCAAAGGTGAAGTACACCTTGGACAGTTCGCCACTCCATCACAGGGCCACACAGAGACAAACAACCACAAACACACTGTGAAGGGTGTTTTTGGATGGGAATGTCTGGAGAAAATCCATACATGCATGAAAACTCCACACAGAAAGAAGCCAGCAGGGATTTGAACCACTTACAGAAGAGAAAACCAGTTATATTCTCGTGGGTTCGCATGAGCTCCTCATCTGTTCCTGAGGCTGAAGGGATCAATGAAGGTGATCAGTAAGAGAACTGAACACGTAATCCAGGGACGGTCATCATGTTTTCTAGTTTTCCCTGACCAGCTAGCTGCTGATTAGCTGAATCAAGTGGTTCCACCCCTTGTCTGACCAACCGCACCTGATTTAGGTTATCAGCAGCAGGACCAGGGTTGACCAGCCCTGCTATCATCTATCATACACCTTTAGCTTTCTGAACAGGAAAAATCATGTCTGATCATGAATGGGGACGTTTATCAGTTTTTGCCTCATACAACAATTCCCCCACTTCAAAAGATGAGAGGCCTGTAATTTTCATCATAGGTAGACCTCAACTATGAGAGACAAAATGAGAAAAAAATCCAGAAAATCACTTTGTCTGATTTTAAAAGAATTTATTTGTAAATTGTGGTGGAAAATAAGTATTTGGTCAATAGGAAAAGTTAATCTCAATACTTTATCATAAACCCTTTGTTGGCAATGACAGGAGTTAAATGTTTTCTGTAAGTCCTCACAAGGTTTTCACAAACCGCTGCTGGTATTTTGGCCCATTCATCCATTCAGATCTCCTCTAAAGCAGTGATGTTTTGGGGCTGTCGCTGGTCAACATGGAATTTTAA
>NW_023419275.1:0-1157 GCF_002922805.2 Oryzias melastigma
GCAATACCTACAGTGAACTCTTTGTGTTGGCTTAGAAACAGTATTGCTGTTCCTAAAATGACCACTAGAGGCTAGTTTTTACAAACAATTTACTTTATCAACTCCTGCAGTTCATCAAGTGACCACTAGAGGCTGGTTTCAGAAAAAAAAGTGACTTTCAGACCTATGTAAGTCCTCAAAATGCCACTAAAGAGTGGTTCCAGAAAGGATCAGTTATTCAGACTCCTACAATTCATCAAATAACCACTAGGAGCTGGTTTCAAAAGGGGCCAAAATCTCACTCTCCCAGTTACTAGATTAGCTTTGGAGGTTAGCGTAAAAAGACAGATTTTTATTAGACGCCTGAAATACAACCAACCAACCGTTGGTGGCTGGTTCCATCTAGGAGCTGCTTTCAGACTCATGTATTTCTTCAAATGACCACCAGAGGCTGGTTTCAAAAAACAATTTGTTGGCTTTTGCAGTTCCTAAAACAACCACTGGAGGCTGGTTTCAGAAAAAGAAAACACTTTCAGACATATTTAAGTCCTCAAATTCCCTTTGAAGATCGGTTCAAGACAGGATCAGGTTTTACGAGCCCTGCTGTTCCTCAAATGACCACTAGGAGCTGGTTTCAAAAGGGGTAAAATTTCAGTCTCGCAGTTTCTAAATCAGCATTAAAGGCTAGCTTACATATACAAGGTTTTCAGATGTCTGAAATTCAACCAACCACTGATGGTTGGTTCCATCTACGAGCCGTTTTCAGACTTTTGCAATTCTTCAAATGATCACAGGAAGCTGGTTCCAGCAAATATTGTTTTTTTTAACTCCTGCAGTTCCTAAAACGACCTCTGGAGGCTGGTTTCAGAGGGAAACACTTTTGGCTTTAGCACAGATTAACATTATTTGAAATAAGAATTGAGTCAAACCTTAACAAGGAAATAAACGTTGTAGTTCCTCAAATGACCACCAGGGGGCTGGCTTCACATGGGAAAAATGTCTACTGGTAAAACCCAAACTAGAACTTTGATTTTTTTAATTTACATCTAATTTATGTAACTTTTTAAAAGTTTATTTAATTAATAGGCAGATTTGTCATTACTTTGACTAAATTGAATATAAAAGCAAAAGCTCATATTTCTCCCCCGGTGAACTGGACAGCATCCTCCTGACAACTG
>NW_023419275.1:2142-3095 GCF_002922805.2 Oryzias melastigma
CGCTAGCAAAACCTTTTGTAGGTAGTAAATCCTAACACTTGGAATCTTAAAGCATTAAGCTAAAAATAGCTTTTGTTTGGCTTTGTCCTAAAAAAAACTAAAGTTTGAACAAAAACTAATAACCTAGGATGTTTAATCTCAGTACAGCATAGTTTGGGCTCTGGATTAGCAAAAATCATGTTAGCATTAGGTTTTGATGTGAAGTGATCTCCCATGAAACATCTAATAAATTGTAGGTTTTTTTTGCACTTAAACCTTGAATTAGCCCCTATGTTAGCATTAGCTTTTTAAGAAAAATTTTCTCATGAAAAATTGTTTGATTTTGTTTTTAAATTATTGTTTTGTTTTCCTACTAAAATATAAATGACACAACGGATTAGCATCTATGTTAGCATTAGCATTTTTATTTTAAAAAATAGTGTCACAAATGAGGAATCCAGTGTAGAATACTTTTTTTTTTCTTAAAGCCTCGTTTGAAAACAGTTAAAGTCTCAAGAAAAACAACCTTAAAATTAGCGTTTGCTTGGTTATCGTTTGAAAGTTTATTTCAATCTTAAATCCAATTTTATTGAATTTTTTATGCTAATATAGCATGGCCCGGCTTCTGGATTAGCACTTAACGTTAGCATTAGCTTCAGTAGGTGTCCAAAGATGAATTTTAAACATTAAACACTGACCTTTGCAGTCTCAAACTCAAAATTAATTATTTTTTAAATATTTTGTCAATCTTAATCAAAATGAATTCATATTTAAGTCTTAGCATGCTATAGCTTGGTTCTGGATTAGCACTAACGTTAGCATTAGCTTCAGTAAGTGTCCAAAGATGAAATGTAAACACCAAGCACTGACCTTTGCAGTCACAAACTGAAAATTAAGCCTATTTTTTAAATATTTTGTCAATCTTAATTAAAATGGATTCATATTTCAGTCCTAGCATGCCATAGCTTGGTTCT
>NW_023419276.1:0-3095 GCF_002922805.2 Oryzias melastigma
AGCAAGACCCCATAATGTGAACCGGGAACGTTATTTTGTCTTTGTGCACAAGTCCACTCTCCCTCAGCTTGGTTCATCTTTACTGTCTGGAAATGATCTAGATTGACCTCAGGCATTAATAGTTTGCAGTCTTCCAGAACCAGACAGCTCAATTATTGTGTCTGCAGTGTTAATTGAATTTCTAATTTTTAAATTACCTTTGATTCAAATAAAATAGTTATCTTACTGTACAGTGACTTAACATCTTTTGTTTGGCAAATACCAAAACATTTTTTTTTTTTTTGTCAAATCAGCCATTTCTTTTCTAACTGTAAAGTTCTTGAAACATTGTCTTTGATTGAATTTACGGTATTGTGTGTAGGTTGGAAGGAAATTTTAAATTAAATAGCAAATGAAATTTGATCCTCGATTAAAAATAGTCCTGAGATGAGGTCAACAGGGCTGAAGTGTGCTCATGATTTCTTACTGCAATCAGTTTTCACTGTCTGGACATTATCATGCTAAAGTATCATTTATTGTGGCTGTTTGCATTTTAACCCTTCTGCTGTCTTATGGGGTCCAGATGATCCCACTTTAATGTAAACATGCATAGGATAGCACAAGGGCTAAATATATTTATGGCATATCTAACATTTTAAAAGAACTCTTGTGTTTTAATAGTATATCAATATATTATTTTCCACCTATTACTCTGTTTTTGAAGGTATTATATAAAAAATTCCAAAGAAGTTGATTTTCATATGTGTACGTCTATAACATACTATTTTCAGTGATTTTAAGATTCAGCTTTTTCTAAGTGTCCACATTCCTACAAGACTACTGTAATCACAAGAGCTATACTGTTTCTTTTATTAAGTTTGACGAATGATCTGAAGCTGGAAATGTTGGATATGTAGTGCAACACGAGGGTTGCTCCACAGCTGAACCTCATTCACCATCTGCTCTGGAATGAAGATGGTTAGTTACTCTGTAATTATATCTTGACGTTCCGTAAAGTCTCTCAGTGACCAGCAGTGAAGGGAACTCCTATGTTGGCTCTTTAAAGTCCCTGCCACTGCCTCTGTGTTGCTGCTGCTTTTCTGAATGTGGAGAGATCTCAGAGGCCAGAAAGGAGAAGAGGGAGAAGAATGAAGTGTTCCAGTGCTGCAGGGCAGAAAAAGTCAGGAAGGCGCATTCTTTAGAGGATCAACCATGCACGTAATCCCTCGAAACGGAACACAAATCTCTCTGTGTAAATGCATCAAATCTATATTACCCTGAAAAAAGTGTCATGTCTGCCACTGTTGAGTCAGCATGCAGCTGATGGAGTCTATTCAAAAGCGACAGAAAATCTTTGAATTATTTCTAAGTAAATGTAGTTAGTTTTCAAAATGTTTATTTCTGGATCCTTGATGTTTCAGGTGTAAATGTTGGTATTAGCATGTGAGACTGGAATGTGCAGCAACATTTGTGATTATATATCTTCACCATCATCATAGAGGCAAAGAACTCTCACTTGCCGTCTTGACTGGCAAAAGCAGTGCATTGTGGGATTTGTAGTTCTATGCAGTGCACACAGGGTAACTCTAATTGTGCCAAGATATTTACACCAGCCTTCAGTTTGACACGTGTGCTATAGACCAGTGGTCCCCAACCACCGGGCCGCGGACCGGTACCGGGCCGCGGACCCGTTGCCACCGGGCCGTGGAAGAATTTAGGGACTTTTTTTTTTCTTTTTGAATCAGAAATCTTTTATTTTGAAAATCAACCGGGTTTTCTCGATTTTATTGAGCGCTAAAAGCAGTCCAGCTGCGTGTCACACGGGAAAAGTTGCATGTGGAACCTTTCTCCGCGAATGGATGGGATTAGTGCAGCGACAGAAGAACAGACGGAAAACAACCGCGGTCAAGTGAGCCGCTGTTCACTCAGCCGCGGTCAAGCCAGCCGCGCTACAAAAAAGTCATGCGCCCGTATTACACGGTTTACGGCAGAGCATGAAACTCGGTGGAAGAGCTTTCTGTTGGGGCATCAGAACGTCAGATGTGCTCGGAGTAAAATGAAAAAGAGAAATAAAATTCTATAACAAAACTACATATTCTATCAGTGGATATTTGTACTAATAATCTGTTATTTATTATGTCCTTTCTAAAAAGAAATGTTTGGAGTTTTCAATAATGAAGTTAAATAAAGTCATTTTAAAAAATAAATGAGTCCATAATTCCAGGCCTTAGACAGAAAATGCTTGTTCTACTGGTCACCATCTATTACCTCAAGGAGACTTGTGTACTTTCACTGTATAGTTTTTAAAAAAATAGTACTTAAACTTTGCATTTTTGACGAGAAATAAGTCAATATAGCTATTTGTGAATTTGAATAAAAAGGTTTTGGTTCATAATTCCAGGGCTTGGATACTATATGCTTGTTCTACAGGTCACCCTCTAGACTGTGTACTTTTACTGTACAGTTTTTGAAAAAAAATTATTTAAACTTCGCATTTTTGACGAGAAATAAGTCAAAATAGCCATTTTTGAATTTGACTAAAACGATTTTGATCCATAATTCCAGGCATTGGACACTATATCCTTGTTCTACAGGTCACCCTCTATTACCTCACGAAGACTTGTGTACTTTCACTGTATAGTTTTTGAAAAAATAGTACTTAAACTTTGCATTTTTGACGAGAAATATGTTACGATGGTCATATTTGAATGTAAATAAATAGATTTTGGTCCATAATTCCAGCCCTTGGATACTATATCCTTGTTCTACAGGTCACCCTCTATTACCTCACAAAGACTTGTGTACTTTTACTGTACAGTTTTTGAAAAAAATGTCTTTAAACTTTGCATTTTTGACGAGAAATAAGTCAATATAGCTATTTGTGAATTTGAATAAAAAGGTTTTGGTCCATAATTCCAGGGCTTGGACACTATATGCTTGTTGTACAGGTCACCCTCTTTTATCTTACAACGACTTGTGTACTTTTACTGTACACCATCCCCCCCAGCCGGGCCACGGAATAACTCCACACTGGCTGACCGGTCCTCAGCCCCAAAAAGGTTGGGGACCACTGCTATAGACCAAACACTTGGATATTTACAAAAAATGTGTACAGA
>NW_023419277.1:0-3154 GCF_002922805.2 Oryzias melastigma
ACAGTATTCCTGAAGAAATGTGCATATTAGACCTCATTTTATTTGTTTATTGTGGTCTTATTTATCTTTAAGTGTTTTACTGCAAACTGCTTTTAGAATTGTTTTATTTTGTTCTTAATTTGTCTATTTTTTAAACTTTCTTCTTTTATTGTGAAGCATTTTGGTACGCTGAAAGGAGTTTTAAAGAACTGTATAAATAAGTTCATTCATTAGTAAATGTTATGTTTTAAATGAAACAAATGTGTGTTTTGTGGGTCTTTAGTCTAAAAGTGTGTGCATGATGTGAACTGAGAGAATATTCATGGTGTGATGCAGGATACTGGCAGCCATGACATGAACTAACAGAGTTTGGTTAGAGATTCTGTTGGACTTTTATAGTAATATTACCTGATTAATGTCACCCCCCCCCACCAGCCAAAGCTGAGAAAGATCAGATTAAAGTCTGAGTGAACAAGTCAGAACAGTTTGAGGAAGATATTTGAAACTGAAAGAATCTGGATCTTCCAGATCTGTCAGAGATCCTGTTACGGTTCAAAGTCATGGGTGTGTTCTGGTGGATCAGAACTCTCCTGTTCTGTCACCGATCTGCTTTATTCCAGCAGTTTTCTTTCAGAGAGGAACAGCAGAGGTCATCTGAGGTCAGGAGATTCAGCTTCAAGAAAGACTGAAAAAGGACAAACATGGAGATGTTCATCTGGAGAATCTTCATCGTCTGTCATCCTCATCGTCTGGATTCCTTTGCTATCAGATAAACTGACAGGTTGTTACCACACAGCCGACATGTTGAAGTTTGTTGCAGGAGCTCTGATGCTTCATGGTCGTGGTGGTCGTCTGATCAAAGCAGAACTGATCCTTTCAGATCAAACTGATCATCAGATCTTTTTTTTTAACTTGTCCTGTCCAACAGCTGAGCCAACAGATGTGGGCTGAGAGCTTCTTGTGTTGGGCAGATTTTACTGTCACAACAGGGATTTATTGAGTATAAACCCCTGTTGTATTTAATGCTAAACTTTATTTATATTGATTATGTTTTGTTTTTTGTTTTGTTGGACCGGACGGAAAAGAAGGGGGGGGTTAGAGAAAAAAGAAGATGATAACAGAGGAATTGTTCCCATCCTTTGTTATCACACTGNAAAGGGGAGTGGTTTAGAGAAAAAAGAAGATGATAACAGAGGAATTGTTCCCATCCTAGGTTATCACACTGTTTACCTTTCACTGCTGATATAAACAGACCCTCAACATCAACAGAAATGCTGACCATCTCAATCTGCTTCCCTCTATTAACCTCCAGAACATCAACCATAATCTGACCAACATCCATCCATTGATCCATCCATGGCCCAGGTTACAGGACCATCTGTCTAAGCAATGATAACCAGACTTTCTATCCTGGTGCATAAACAGACCTGTCTAGAGATTCGATCTCTCCATGTAGTCCTGAGTCATCCTCAAAGTCTCTGCCAGGTGGGACATACCCAGAATACCCTTTTAAGAACGTATCTGAATCACTACTCCAAGCTCTCTCAGCTGACTCCATTTAAAGAGGGGGGGCAGTGCCCCCACCCACCCCCCACCTCTCTCCTGATTATTGAGCTCCTGGTTCTGTCTCCAAGAGGGTTCAGCTACTGAGCAGGAGGCCGCTCGTCTCTGGGAATGTCCTCTATTAGACCTGACCTTATGACTGTTGGTGAAACAAACATGAACAAATAGATTGAGAGCTTCTCTACTGGATCAGTGACTTTTTCATCATGACCAGCTGGTAGAATGACTGTGAGAGAGTGGACACCGCACTAACCCCCCATCAGTCCAGCAGCAGGTCAATCTCGCTTCAATCTTCCCTCACTTGTGAACAAAACCTAAAGACACTTGAACTCCTCCTCCTGGAGGAGCAGCTCTCCACCCTCCCAGAGAGGACAAACTACTTTTCTCTGAACCATGGTCTCTGACTTGATGGTACTGAACCTCATCCTAACCACTTTACTGTCATCTGAATTCTAGTTAGAGCTGAAGGTCCTGATCAAGTCAACATAATGAATACAATCATTGATGAATCCTATGGTCTCCAAACCAGACCCCCTCCAGCCTCTCTGTACCTAGAAGTTCTGTCAGTAAAGATTACAAACCAAACTGGTACCAGAGGACAGTCCTGCTGTAGTCAGACATGCACCAGGAACAGGCTAACCTAATGTTGACTATGATTAGGACTGGATGGTCCTCAGTAAACCTCCACAGATCCTGTAGATTCACAAAACACCCTCTAGAACAGGGGTCTCAAACTCAATTCAGCCGGGGGCCGCTGGAGGCGGAGTCTGGGTGAGGCTGGACCGCTGGAGGCGGAGTCTGGGTGAGGCTGGACCGCTGGAGGCGGAGTCTGGGTGAGGCTGGACCGCTGGAGGCGGAGTCTGGGTGAGGCTGGACCGCTGAAGGCGGAGTCTGGGTGAGGCTGGACCGCTGGAGGCGGAGTCTGGGTGAGGCTGGACCGCTGGAGGCGGAGTCTGGGTGAGGCTGGACCGCTGGAGGCGGAGTCTGGGTGAGGCTGGGCCACATCAGGATTTCCACAAGAAAATCGCTGATAAGACATTCCAATGTTCTCAAACATCTTCACCGTCACGAAGATGTGTTTACTTCTGGTGTACTGCGGCTCTTTGTTTTAGTTCGTGAACTTAAAATCCAACATTAATCTGCATTTTAGAGCAAAAATACATCGTCCACAGATGATATTATTATGATCGTATTTTACTACAATTTACTACATTTATAAAGATCATGAATCAGCGATCTTGGACGTTGCGAATATCTGTACTCGAAATTCTGGGAGTAAATAGCGAATACCCGAGCACCCGGATACTCGTTACAGCTACACTCAGAAAAATGTCTGACAGTAAAACTGAGATTTTTCTTTCCAGCTGTTAGAATCTTAACTTTAGAAATACACAAGATCCTGAAACTGAAGGGAAACCACTGAAGAACAAACGGTTGATGATGCAGAGTTATTAGTTTGGTTAGAGATTCTAGTGGATTTCATAGGATTATAGTCTGATTAATGTTAATACAGCCCCCCCCCCCTCAAAATAAAAAAAGGCTAAATCTAAGAAAAGATCAGATTAAAGGGGGCTGCACGGTGGCGCAGTGGTTAGCGCTCTTGCCTCACAGT
>NW_023419278.1:0-3091 GCF_002922805.2 Oryzias melastigma
CGGCTGCAGACCGCCGCGGTGCTGCAGTGGATCTTCTCGTTTCTGGCTCTCGGTAAGAACCCGAACCGGAACTGTTCGGTAACACCCGGAACCTCCCGAGCTCGGGTCCGACTGTGGACGGGCCTGAAGGGTCACGCGCACAGCAGTATTGTTTGGAGTCAGTGTGAGCAGCTGACGGTTCTGTCGCGCACGCGCTTGCGGTGTTTCCGGTTGCATTAGACAGGTGAGGAGATACCTGCTTTTGCAGCAGCCCGCCAGCTGGACCCAAGACCCAGATCCTGATCCGGATCAGATTCCTGGAATCCAGCTGGTTCTCCTGAACAGCTGGAGGTCCACAGGTACATCTGCAGACCGGACTGATCCTGGACTGATCCAGAGTCCTGGACTGATCCGGATTCCTGGACTGATCCAGAGTCCTGGTCAGATCAGGACTGTACCATTTTCTGTTGATCCCTCTCTACTGATCACCTGGACAGGTGAGTCCAGGCCTCTGGTCACCTGTATCAGGTGGGTTTATCCCATAAGGATCTTCAGGATCAGGTCCATTACAAAGCAGGTCCTGGACCCCCCAGGAGGTGGACACACATGACCCAGAAGGTGAAGGTGTTCCATCAGTAAAGCAGCTTTTGACCTCAGTGACCCGTCCTCGTTATGGGAGTCAGGACTGTCGGTCTGTGGGCGGAGAGTCTGCTGGAACCGGATCCGGTCTGTGGGACTCTGGCTGAAGGTCAGGAGGACGTTTCCTCACCCAAATGTCACAACCAAAAACTTTCATCAGAATTGTTTAGCAAGTCCACGCTCCAGAAACCTGGACCTGACAGAGCTGAGTCAGGAAGTTCTGGTTCCTCTGAGATGGTTCTGTCCAGAGGGACAATATGGTGGGAGGGGGAGGGGGGTAATATCTGCTTTCTCAGGTGACTCAGCTGAAGAACTTGGTTCTGAAGATCCGCGGTCCACCACGGTCCACCCGGCTGTTGTGATCTTCCTGACGGCTTAAGAGTGTCTCTCTGACTCTTCTTTAACCCGTCTGTCTCTCAGCTCAGTGCTGTATGGCTGCCTTCATTCTGCTGCTGGTCTCTGATTGGTGGACTGTGTCCTTGCTCTATGCTGGTTGGCTGTGGCTGGACTGGGACACGCCCTCCAGTGGGGGCAGGAGGTCTCAGTGGGTCCGGAGCTGGACCGTCTGGGAACATTTCAGGGACTACTTCCCCCTGAAGGTGAGACAGATTATTGACTCGAATGATTCCTGATCGGTGAAGGAGTCATTGATCAGGAATCAATAACNCAATCTATTGTTTTACAGCTCATCAAAACTGTTGATCTGGATCCAGCCAAAAATTATATCTTTGGCTTCCATCCACATGGTAAGAGACACCTGTCTGTTTACCTGTCGCAGGTGTAGTTACCTGTCTGTTACCTGTAGTGAGGATTGTTGTACCTGCCTGTTTACCTGTCACAGGTGTAGTTACCTGTCTGTTACCTGTAATGAGGGTTGTTGTACCTGTCTGTTTACCTGTCACAGGTGTAGTTACCTGTCTCATCCCTTCTTGTTGCCTGTTGTACCCGTGTGTCCCTTCACATCTACTTCATCTGTCCTTCATGTCAGTTATCTTCTGTTGTAGCTGCCTGTTCACCTGTCGCAGGTGTAGTTACCTGTGTGTTACCTGTAATGAGGGTTGTTGTACCTGCCTGTTTACCTGTCACAGGTGTAGTTTGTGTCACCTGTCTGTCTCCTTTCCAGGTGTGCTGGTGGCGGGTGGTTTTGGGAACTTCTGCACGGAGGCCACAGGTTTTTCCCGTTTGTTTCCTGGTCTCAGGCCTCACCTGCTCATGCTGCCGTTCTGGTTCCGAGTGCCGTTCTTCAGAGACTACATCATGTGTGGAGGTACTCTCACACCTGTCCTTACCTGGGCGTGACCCCATGTGCCCTTTAACCCCCTCAGAACCGTCAGATGCAGATCAGGTCTTGAACGGACTCTATGTTCTGGTTTCAAATCAGACCGCTTGTTAGCTTCTGGATGTTGCTGACTGTACTCATGAACTTAGCAAACTTTCTCTGTGATCGGTTTATTTTCATTATTTCTTACATTGTATGTTAGTTTGTAATTATGTGAATACACAATGACATCCAAACACTCACAAAACACTACCATGATCATGTGACTTGTGGAGATTAGAACATTTATCGTTGTTAGAACATTTAAACCTGTTCAACTGGAACTTTTACGAGTAAACAAAATTTGAAGTGACTTCCAGAATACTGGATCTACTCTCAGATGATGATGAGGTGCTTCTGCCTTCTTCATGGAGCGATAGCATTGTGCTAACTGTAACCTTCACCTGTGTTGAGACGTTTAAGAAAAGAGAATCACGTCTCAAACTGCTTCGACCTGACACTGAAGATTACATTTGAAACAAATTTAGAAACTCTATTGAGGAGTAACTGAAACACAGCTAACAGCTCATAAAGATAAAGACAGCAATAGTTATGTCTTTAATGCTAGTTAGCATTAGCCTAAGGTTATTCCCACGTCATTGGCTAAATACTGCAGCCAGTTCTGAACTTTGTTCTTGGCTCCACGGACCAGAGGAACAGTTAAGGTTAGGATTACGGTTCCGGTTAAAGAACCAAACGGTTCCTGTGTGCAGCTCACCACTCCCCCAACGGATGGCTCCACAGCAGAGAACACATTTCACACAGCGTGATGGCTAACGGGACTTTAACATTACATGCATGTGACCAATAACTGCATTTAGTTTGGATGGTCTTAGAGCAGCTGTCTTCATCGGGGCTGCATATGTTACGTGTCGCCAACATAAACTTGAATCAGTGTGAACAGACATTAGATGTGATTGAGATCACCCCGCGCCTCGCACGCATCGTCGGTGAGACCAGGCAGCGCCTGCAGCTGTTGGCAGCTGCAGGCGCTGCCGGAGCCTGTAGGCGACTGCAGGCGACTGCCAGCGACTGTAGGCGGCTATAGGTGGCTGTAGGCTGCTGCAGGCGACTGTAGGCTGCTGCAGGCGGCTGCAGGCGGCTGTAGGTGGCTGCAGGTGGCCACAGGCGGCTGTAGGTTGAGACGGGGAAAGG
>NW_023419279.1:0-3091 GCF_002922805.2 Oryzias melastigma
ATCCAAAGGAATAAAGGTTTTACTTGTGACAGAAGATCAAGTTATCGTCATTTCTCATGTAAACTGAGTTATTCCCTTGTATTAAAGCAGTCTTACCTTTAACCTTTTCATCTAAATAAAATAAAATGTTCTCTTCTTATTCACGTCTCCAGGTCAAACCAAGTTCTATTCTTGAACGTATTAAAGTTCCACTCCAAGTATATTATTTTCTATTGTAAAATCGTTCCCAGTAGCTAGTCTTTTATTTACAATTATACAGTTTTAAGTTCAAAATCAAAAAGCCTTTGTCATTTTTTAAGATATATTTCCTGCAGGGTGGCAGGAGCTCGTTAGAAATTCACCTCGAAGTTGTGGTCGGGATTGTTTGTGCAAAATTTAGCATCTTCTAAATTCCCATGAGCCTTTTTGTTTACACTCTCTACTGCTAGCTTATAGCACCTCACAAGTCTAAGCTAACATTAGCATAAAAAAGCAAAAAAAAATCTAAATGAATAACCCCGCAATCTTGGAGGTATCCAACCATGCAGTTTTGAAAGAAGTGGCAGCTCAGACGTGGAAAATTCAGACATTAATGTGTCTATCAAGCCCAATGAGGCAAATTGAATTTGTGATATTGGGCTATATAAATAAAATTGAATTGAAATTGTATTGAATTGAATATTTGTCTGTAAGCATCAGAATTGTAGCAGAGAAGGGAGACTTTAGCCCATCCATGGCAGTTGCTGCATCATTAAGCTGAGCCTTTTCAAGCCACGGGTTTTCATCTGCTCCTGATCCGTTCTAATTTGAATGAAGAAATACTCAGAAACGCAGTTTTAAACTTAAATGATTTTATATCAGTCCTCCATCATGAGAGAAAGGCTACGAGAACATGCTAAAAACACCACAAACACAATTTTCCTTGAAGCAGCTTTTTATAAAACAAGCAGTTTCAGTTATTTGATTTTTAGTTACTCATCTCAGTCCTGAAATATTTTTTTTAAACTTTATTCAAGTTTTGACTCATCTTCAAAAGAGCAACAACCAAAGAAATAAACTACACTTATCAGAAAATAAATACTTTTTCATATGTTGCCAGTAATAGCGAGTATTTCATTGACCTCTAGGGCAATGTATTCAACTTCTTACTTTTGGGAAAGGTTTAAAAACACTTTTGTCACCTTTTAGCATTTTATAAGCCAGGAATGACTAGAAAAAGTATAACTTTAATTCTTTCACAGTTAAATCCAATTTTCATTATTGTTTGAATTTCTGTTTTTTACACAGTAACATTTATACCTCTGCACTTACAGACTCTTTTAGCACAGTGGTAAGTAAATTAAAACCTTCCTGTGAGGTAGTTGTAGTATTTTATCCTCTACATTCCTCAATACTAGAAAAGGCTTCGTTTGAAAAATTCTCTTTCATTTGTAATTCACAAAATTGATGTTTGGAGCATAAATGTGGCATTTTTGTGTTTGCTATTAAACACTAAAGTATTAGTTGAGTGGATTCTCTGAATCCATATAAAAAGTCTCCATGTTTTAGCTGTGTGATTATGTGCTGGCATATCTAACCTTGTAATGCTATTCCCTTGTCCTGCCTTAGCTCCTCCTCCTCGTAGTTACCCTGCTGCCGTTTTAAGCCCCATAATTTCCTTGGCAGCAAAGTTCCTGATGAGGTTGGTCAGGGATGAAGACTTGTATTAACTTAAATGTTGTACATGAAGGAAATTGAAGACCCATAAAGCAAGGTCTTGTCAGTCTCTCAGGTGAGCTCTAGCATGAAGAGCACAGACTCTCTCTCTTTCTCCTCCTCCCACCAGCAGATTTGTCTTAAAAGTTTTAACGCCTGAGGGGCGAGGTGAAAACTTTGGCAAAGCTGCTTGATTTTCCTTTTCTCTTCTCCAGAGTTCATGTCATATCTGCTCAGGTGAAACTGAAACTAAAAGAAATGATTGAATTTGAGAATATAAAGGAGTCACAGTTAAACTAGAAAAGACTGATATTTACAAATTTAAATATGAGTTGACAATTTAGGGTAAAATTAAGATAAAATATTTTGACTCAATGTTTTAATTTAATTTTGTATTCATTCTTAAATGTAGGAAGTAAAAACATAATTTAAAAATTTACATGTTTGACTCTGATACTAGCTAAAGAAGCAAAGCAGGTTTCTTCCTAATGACTTTTTTTTTTTAACTTAATGTATTTGACCTGACATGACACCTTCAGTCCTTAATTAACTGTTTGGTAGTGATTTCTCGTTTAAAAATAAATAAATAAAAAGCTTATATCCCCACTTTTACCTACCACTTTATTCGTTGAACCCCCTTTTACCCTCACAACTGCCTTAATTCTTGGTGGAATCGACTTAACAAAGTACTGAAACATTTTTCAGAGAGTTTGGTCCATATTGTCATGATAGCATCACACAGTTACTGTAGATTTCTCGGTTGCATATCCATGATGCCGATCTTCCCTTCCACCACATTCCAAAGGTGATCTATTGGGTTGAGATCTGGTGACGGTCATTAAATCCAATGAACTCATTGTCAAGTTCAAGAAACCAGTCTGAGATGTTTCCAGCTTTATGATATGGTGTGTTTTTTGACTTTACAAGACTTTTCCTCAATATTAACAAAGTTTCAACTAACTCAGACGTAATTGTCAATTCCCACTTCTCCATTTTAAAAAGTCTCAAGTATTCTACTATTTACTGTCATGATCATATTTTAGAACAGCTGTTGATGTTACAGGGATCAGTGCATGAATGACAGAATACTGACATTTTAACAAATGAAACCACTTACGAATTCACCTTTAGGTGAGCAATTAGTCTTTGTTTCAGTCTTGTATGTCTGGGTCTCTGTCTGAATGCTAATCGGTCTAAACAAACCACCCTTAAATTGTTATTGTTCCTATTTCCTGCTTTACTGCATGGACGGAGGTATTGACCAGTGACAGAACAAATGTCAGGAAGATCATTCAGTACTTTTCCATGCACAGTCAAGCAGAGCTACAGTTACAGCTTGACCATGCCATTTAACTGAACTTTTCACTTGTCCGAGAACACAAGCGTGTACAGAAATCGATTCATCGAACAAACCGGG
>NW_023419280.1:0-1869 GCF_002922805.2 Oryzias melastigma
CAGTGTTAAATGATGGACGGCCTGCTGCTCTCGATCTAACTGTTTTAGTAAAATCAGTTCAGAATTTTTTGATCCATCTCTTCCAGTCTGTACCTCAATATTAAAATATTCACTTTCACTTAAATAATATGTCTTCACTGAATTAGATCCAACATCAGGATCAACTGCGTTACTGAGCGAGAATCTCTCTCCTTTTGGTGCCGCTTCTGATATATCCAGATAGATTGCCTCTCTGCGAAACTGTGGGGCGTTGTCGTTTATATCCAAAATCTCCACGTCAATATTAAAAATGCGAACTGGTTTTTCTAAAGTGACCTCTAGTCGGAGATAACAAGTAGATTTTTTATTACAAACAATTTCTCTATCTATTTTCTCTACAATGTACAGCTCTCCAGTCTCTTTGTTCACATCCAGATATTTCTTGTTCGCAACGATATCCAGCCGCATCTTCCTCTCGTTCAGCGTTTTCACGTCCAGCCTCAGATCAGATGCGAGGTTAGCAACGACTGAACCTTCTTTCATTTCTTCCGGTATAGAATAATGAGTCACTGAGGTTGAAACGAGCTGAACGATTGAAAAGACGAGAAAAACACCGAGAACAACGTACCGTCTGAAAGCCTCCATTGTTGCAGAAAAAACAAGAGGTTGCGCGGAAGTGTAAAAAAAATAAATAAATAAACACCTGGAATATTTCGTCTCTCCACCAACAAGGTTATGTGTTTGCTGCAATTGCCTGTCCAAGAAAAATGTATTTCAAATATAATCCAGAAAAACGTGTCCGGGTCCCCGATCGGAGTTTCAGCACCGCGGAGCTGTCCTTTCTCCGCTGCGTCTGAGCGTCAGAGATTCACCGTCACTGCGTCGGAGTGTTGGCTGTTTACTGACAAAGCAGCGCCACCTCGGAGCTTCGTTCAAAATCTCATGTCTCTTCAATTCAATTTTATTTATATAGCCCAAAATCACAAAGGAAATTTGCCCCATTGGGCTTCATGCAGGTAAATGTCTAAGAAACATTTTTGTTCTTGGGAGATATTTTGATTGCTTTTCTTTTCTTTTTTTTTCATAAAGTGGAAATTTTTTTTTATGTTCATTTCAAACTAATATTATTATTTGCTTTGTTATGTTTCTTTGGGTAAGATAAGTAGTTAGAATCTTACTGTTTTCTTCATGAAATAAAGCCTATTATAATTTTGTTTTTAATCTCTCTCTCTAAAGGGCTATCAATTTATGTAAGCATCCACATTGTGTTTTAAATTCATTTTATTCGTGTGTGTTATTTTATACATTTTTAGTTTCCATAAATACAAAATTTGATTGATCGATTGTCGATTGATTGATTGAATATTATCGTTTTTATGTAATTTTTTTACATGTATTCTTGACTTTAGATAAAAGTGTTTTCCACAAGTGGAATAATCACAATTTAACCAGACAAAGGAATAACATTAGGTTCTGGAGCCTTTTAAGACAGGGGTGTGGTAGGGGCCGTTTTTATGTTCGATTATTAAAGATGCTGTTATTAATTTTGGAAAATACAAAGAAATGCTTATGTTTTGTTTCATCAATTTATATATGTATTTTTTGTGTGTTTGCTTGTTATTTATTTAGTTGGGGGAAGGGGTGTAAGTAATTGTGTTTTTAAAATCCCTTTGCACTTTCAAACATAAAAAAAAACTGTCAAGGGCATTTTCAATGGTGGACATTTATGCATAAAAATGTGGGAACAAGGACAACATGAGCAAAGTAAAAACATGAATCACAAACGTTTTAAAACACTTCAATTGCTATGCATAATTTGTATATCATAGAACATTTAAAGCTGTGTCTTCTTTCGCAAAACAAGATAGAAATGACCTTGAAGAAAAGATT
>NW_023419280.1:1938-3090 GCF_002922805.2 Oryzias melastigma
TAACTTTTATAGTAATTGAAAAGCACACAAACAATAAAAACAATCAAAGGTAAATTGCGTCATATAAAAACATGATTCAGCATAAATACCTGCAGTGTGGAAGCAACTGAGTCACTAGTGTCTGTGAGTCCTCATTGTTTCTATATATCCTGAAACATGAATCTGGTGTTGTCGTCTGCATTTGGTGGCTGAATATTACTGCAAAATGTACCTATTAGCCATCACCATTCTGTCTATGCCAAAGTTCTGCAATAAACGCCCAGGCTACTTAAGGCAGAAACACAATAGGCTCAATATTTGAAAAAAGTATTGCAAAATATTTTATATTACTGTAAAAAATTGGAAAAATATGCATTGTTGTTTACAAGTGAACAGCAGGCATGCTGATGAGACCGGCTATAGGATGACATCATGAAATGGGCGGCACTCAAAGATGGTGCCTCAGAGATCAAGGCGTCTACTTCTGGGTAGAAAGAGTTCACAAAAATAACTAATTTCATTTAAAAAAAAGGTACCTACTAGTGTGCTAAAGGTAGTATTTGTACATATATACAGATATAAATTATTCTGAAAAACATAAAAAGATTATAGCTTAGAACCTGTAAAGACCATCAAATATGTAATTTCAAATATGTTCTTTTTGTTTTGATTTAGACTGAATTCAAAATGTATGTTTATACTATATTTGAAAAGATTTCAATTTTTGCTATTACTTAGAAAGTTCTTTGACACAGAAGACAAAAATCAAATCTCAAATTTTAAAATTGTTTACATTAACAGTAAAAATGTGACATTTATTCTATTTTTATTTAAGCTGTTTCTATTTGCATTTTTTGGGGGGTCGAAGTCAGCGAATTATTTTAAGAGAATTGGGAAAAAACAGTATTTTCTCTAAGCTTTGGTGATCAGATTGTTGCTAGAAATTGTTAGATATATTGCTATCAGCAAAGAAAAAATATTGTTTTGTTTTAAAGAAAATTAAAACATAATTCATTTTTTCTGTGATTAAAGTTTAACATTTCAAGTAAGACTGTTTTCAGGGGAATTTTCCATAAATACTTGTTATACTTGAGTGATATTTTCTGTCTCATACCTGCAGAGTAGAAGCAGCCGAGTCACTAGTGTCTGTGAGTCCTGTCCCTCTTGGAATGC
>NW_023419281.1:0-2324 GCF_002922805.2 Oryzias melastigma
TTTAACTTTGAGCACCTGCCCCTCCAAATGTCTCTGCACGGCCCTGGTGCTTAGCCTACACCAGATTCATACAAAGCGTTTTATTAAAAACTTAATTATTACTTTGCAATGATTGATAAAGGTTTGCTAAACTGGCAGTGTATAGTTAAATGTACTTCTTACAATCAGGATTAGTGCCTATTTCATTTTAATTTCTTTCAAACTAAATGTTCATGTTATGATTCTAACACTTGTAATAAATGTACAAGTGAATACTTTATTGTCTTCAGAGGAACTCTGGAAAACTCAAGAAAACTTTCTACTAAAAGAAAGATCAAGTATTTAAAGTAAGAACTAAAGTAATTCCTAAAGAAAGCATTTGATCATCCTCACGGACTGAATTCTTATAAATTGTGTCATTTATTCTTAAGTAACAGAGATGTGTATATAAACTCTGAAAGTTGATTTAAAAAGGATAGAACAGTAAAAAAAAATATTGTCTATAATAAAACATTGATTTGGGAAAATAATATAAATGATATCATTTTCTTCTTGTTTGATTTGATTTGACTTCCTCCAGAAACCTGAAGAACAATTAATGTTTTTGTCATCCAACAAAATTAAAATATATTTTGATTTGATTCCAACAACTGAACCTCTGTTTTATCTATGACTTTCTGAGATAAGACCTATTTCTGGCTATTTCCTAAAAATCTATTTTTTATTCTCTTTACAAGTAAAAATACATCATACGGTCTTGCCTAATATTAACAGTTCTTACTTTAATACTCTATTTAATCTTCCTCATTAAAAATGATTTACACAAAAGCAGATTGAATAAAGGTAAACTCTGTGTTTTATACTATAAATGAAATTTTGTCATAGTCTTTTTCCTTATATTAAATGAAAGCAAACCTGTAAGTAGACTTCAAAAACTTCCTGATTTTTTTCTTCTTTTCACAAATGATCAAACTGTTAAAAAAAAAATCCTGTTCCTTTTTTAGTCAGTGAATTTCATAGATTTTGTTATGTTTTTGTGAAACGATTTCTGTTTGTTTCTTGTAGGGAAAGCTGGTTCCTGTCCAGAGTTAAGGATCGTTTTAATTGGGGGAAGAAGAAGAAACAAAGGAAGTAAAAGTTCTACTGGAAACTTGATACTCGGTGAAAATGTTTTTGACACCAGCAGTAGAACTGCTCAAAGTACAGCGAGACAGAGAGAGGTTCACGGCAGACTAGTGACTGTGGTTGATACTCCAGGATGGTGGTGGGAATATTCACGAGAAGAAACTTCAGAACTGGACCAGATAGAAATCCAGAACAGTGTCCATCTTTGTCCTCCAGGCCCTCACGCCTTTCTTCTGGTCATTCCTGTTGAGTTGAATTTTCCTCTGAGTGTCAAATCATCTCTGAAAGAACACTTGGAACTTTTTAATGCAGATGTGCTCAAACACACAATTGTGCTGTTCACTGCCTTTTCCTCACATAAAAAGGAAAACATTCAACATTATATCAAAGAATACCCATCAGTTCAGCAGATTCTTCAACTATGTGGAAACAGAAAACATTTTCTTCATATCAGTGACAGCGCTGACAGAACCCAAGTCTTGGAGCTGTTCAGGAAAATTGAAGAACTGGTTACAAACAACCTCAACAATCCTTACTCAGTGGATGAAACTCAAGGAATCATTTTGACACGAAAACTTCAAAGTTTTGTAGAAAATGCATCAAGAAGACACAACGAAGTGCAGAAAAAAAGGCAGAAACTCAGAGCTCTGATTGAAGGTATGTTACAAACTTTTTTTTCAAAAAAACATTAGCACAGTTTTGTCTCTGTCTGACTAAAATCATAGCAGTAGGACCAAATATTTTTATGTTAAAAAAGCAACATTTCATGTACAGAATTAGCTTTTTTTTTTTTTTACAATTTATGTAAAGTTGCTGTCATGCTTAAAAAACACAATGCATAGTATTTGTACTGTATGTAAGATATATTGTTTATAAATGGTGTTTGTTTTGTAATTTAAATTTTAACTATGTGTAATCCTTAATATGTTAGAGCTTTTTTTCTTTTTCTTTTTAGTACCTACAGGAGGCAAAACCCCCCTGATCATTTAAAGTTGGTCTTAGTTGGTCCTCAGTGGTCGGGCAAGAGTTCAGCTGGAAATATTATTCTAGGAAAAGATGCATTTGATGTGAATAAAAACTGGGATAGTTCAAGAACAACACAATGTGAAATAGTTCACGGTGTGTTTGCAGAAAGACGACTTACAGTTGTTGATTCTCCCGGCTGGTTTCACAGCCACACCCTTCAGGACACCAGTGAGATGGACAAACTAGAAATAGAG
>NW_023419281.1:2388-3117 GCF_002922805.2 Oryzias melastigma
TCAGTTCAGGATCACATGAGTCTGTTTGGAGATGATGTTTGGAAGTACACAATCATTCTGTTTACAGTGAGCGAATGGCTTGGAGTGAAGACTGTAGAGGAGAGGATAGAGAGTGATGAAGGGCTGCAGTGGCTGGTGAACAAATGTGAGAACAGATATCATGTCCTGAACAACCTGGAGCCCAATAATAGAGAACAAGTAAAGGTTCTCCTGGAGAAGATTGAGGAGATGTGGGCAGAAAATGATGATCCTTATTATGAAGTCGACCAGAGAAGAGCAGCAGAAATGGAGACTCTGAGAGAGGATGCAGACAAAAGAGCCAAAAAGATGAAGAAGATCATTGAAAGACAGTCAAGAGTACTGAAAGAAATCTTTAAAGGTGAAGTCAAATCATGAGTCTTCATTGATACATGTAAAGAATATTTAAAGTGTGTGATTAAATGTAATTTCTGTTTCTTACAGAGGAGAGACAGTCACTCAGTGAGCTCAGAGTTGTTCTGTTGGGTCAGAAAGGATCAGGAAAAAGTGCTGCAGGAAATCGGATTCTGTTCATGGAAAAATTTGAAGAAGGATTTTACACAGCTGGTATTAAGAAGGTATTCGATGATTTTATCTTTAAAGTTTTAACAATCCTAAAGTTGCTCAAATCTTAATAGTATTTGTCTGTGCAGGACAATGAAGATGAAAGAGTTTCTGTGAAACATCAAGCAGATTTTGATGGAGTTAAAG
>NW_023419282.1:0-3089 GCF_002922805.2 Oryzias melastigma
TAGGCTGATGTTAAGCAGCTTTTGTGCTGTTACTTTACCATCTACATCTGGGTAATTCTATCCGGTCCTCCACATCATTTTATTTTTTTGTTTTGCCAGATTTTGCCTGATATTATCTTGTGCTTATTTTTAACTTGTATAATTTTGACAAAATATATTTTTATGTGGAGTACAATATTAAAAGTTATTTCAGGTTTAAGTTGATTTATTCTGGAATAGTATTCCTGCCTTTGTATTATTCATAATCATGTAAAAATGTTGGTTTTAAAAATTGTAATTCTGCTAGCTTTGTGGACTATTTTGGCATTTATTTATATTTTTAGGCTGTTTTGGAGTTATACACTAGCTATTTTGTCTAATTTTGGCCTTTTTTGTTTTTTAGACTGTTTTGGAGTTTAGCTAATATTTCAGCTACTTAACAGCTGATTCGGCTAATTTAGATTCTTTAGTAGTTGTTTAGGGTGTTTTGGATTCAGGCTAATATTTACACGCTAGCTCTTTTGGCTAATTTAGACTTTATCCTTTTTTATGTTGTTTTGGAGATTAGCTAATATTTACATGCTAGCTGTTTTGGGTAATTTAAACTTTTTAAAAGTTTTTTGCGTGTTTGGAGTTCGACTAATATTTACACGCTAGCAGTTTGGGATAATTTAAGCTTAAAAAAGATTTTTTAGCATGTTTTGGAGTTAGGTTAATATTTACACGCTAGCAGTTTTGGCTAATTTAAACTTTTTTCAATTTTTTATGCTGTTTTGGGGTTTAGCTAATATTTCAGCTACATGCTAGCTGTTTTGGCTGAATTAAACTTTTTAAAAGTTAGTTTAAGCTGTTTCGGAGTTAGGCTAATATTTTCATGCTAGCTGTTTTGGCTAATTTAGTTTGTTTCTAATTTTTTAGGCGGCTTTGGAGTCTAGCTAATACTTCGGCTGCATGATAGCTGTTTTGACTAATTTAGACTTTTTTCTTTTACATTTTTTAGGGTGTTTTGGAGTTCGGCTAATATTATTTTAATATATATTTTTTCAGCTACATGCTAGCTGTCTTGGCTAACCTACATTTTTTTTGTTTGTTTTTTTGCTAATTTAGCATTGGCTAATATTTTAAGTGGCTTTCAGCGTCAGCATTTTTAGCTATCATTTTCAGCATCTTCAGCTATCAGCACTAGCAACTTCAGCAGCTAAATTCAGGTTACAGTATTCCCACTAGCATTATCGCAGGTAATACTATATATCTAGATCATAATTATGTTAAAAAGTTACAGTTTTAAAGTTTTCGTTTTATAGTGTTCAATAAATGCTTATCCTGTTCGGCCCGTGACCTAAAATGTGTTTTGGATTTTGACCCCCTGTGCGATTGAGTTTGACACCCCTGCTCTAAATGTTTCACTTCTGTTCATTCTATTTATATAATTCACAATTAAATTTTGCAAAGCCGATAAAATGTGAAGAATCTAATCATCTGAGAACGCCGTATAATCCAGTCAAATCCAATTAATCTAAGATTACAGAAAAACTGTTTAAGCATGCACACAGTTTATTAAAATCATTTCATAAGTTATGTAACTGTTGTGTGGTATTTTACTTCTTATTTTACCTTGAACTGTGCATGAGACTGTTTCTTTTTGTGTTGTTTACATGCCCGTAGCTCTTATAGCAACCATGATAAAAGATGAAGAGAGCAGTCAAATATCACTGATTCTTCTGATTCTTTAATTTAGTTCTTTTATTCTTTAAAACACACAAACTATTTTTTTTAAATTACACTGAAAAAAGTAAAACCTTAGATCATTTCACAAAAGTTCTGTATTTTTTTCCAATAAAAAATATTAGTTTTCCACAAATTATAATTTTAAGGTAATGGCTTGCCAAACTTAAAACTGATATAAACTTTTTTTGTTGTATAAAACAAATTACAGAACATTAGTTAATGATCTAAGGTTTTATTTTTTAGTGTAATTTTGCCAAAAATAATGTCTTGTATGTTTTTTTAAAATGCTTTTATGTATAGTGTACTCACGAAAAGCCTTAGAATGACCTGATTTTTTCTATTTATTCCATTATAAACCCTTCTTTTGATTAATATTTTTAATCAAATGTGGGCATGCTAGTTCTTTTGTTAAGATTATTTTTTATTACTTAAGCTTTTCATTTATTGTTTTTAAGAATTGAACGAGTCCTCCTTTTATTTCTGCTCCTCTTCTTTTATAAGATTGTAATATTTTTTTTTTATCTTGATGTAAATAAATGAAATAAAGATCTAATAAATAAATAAATACAAAACAGTTTTATTTAACAAATTAACAGTTTCAAGATTTGCTCTCTCACATCAACTCGAGAAGGTAAAAATAAATTTAGTTAAGGAGACTGGAGCAAGCTGGTCAGCTAGTCAGCCACCCGGGGGCCGGCGTGGCGAGCGTGATCGCTTCAGCTCTTGACACCGGTCCAGGTTGTGGTCCGCCTTCTCCCAATATTAGCAGTACTGGTTCTGGTAAACCCGAAAGAGATACTGCAGGTTAAGAAAATGGATGGTCGTTCTGGATGTTAACGCTTGGAATGATCCTCCATCATTTGAGAGTTGACTTTTTCAACTATTGAGCATGATCACTAGTGCAAACATGCCCCTTAAACATGATGCTAACGCAGCCAGCAAAGCCAAGTGGGCCCCATATGGTTCAAAAGTGGGTAGAAAATGTGGGACCCAAATGGGTTTGTCCACAGTTTCCGTGGTAGCCCCACCTGTGTTTGCCCATTTGACTGAAGTGGACAGTCAGTAGGTAGACTCGTTATGCTAGCCAGCCACCTGATGGACAGAGGAGCTCCCTAGCTTGATACAGTGGTGTTTGCTAGCTTGAAGCAGCACTCGCTAGCTCACTAGCTTGGTATAGTGGTGCTCACTAGCTTACAGCAGCGCTCGCTAGCTCACTAGCTTCCTAGCTTCCTATTGTGGTGCTCGCTAGCTTACAGCGGCACTCACTAGCTTGCTTTAGCAGCGCTCGCTAGCTCACTAGCTTCCTACAGATAAGCTCACTAACATGCTACAGCGGTGCTTGTTAGCATGCTACACCCCGGCTTGCTAGCTTGCTATAGCGA
>NW_023419283.1:0-3088 GCF_002922805.2 Oryzias melastigma
GAGTGAGTTGAGTTCCCAAGCGACAGCCCCAAAACTTCACTGCTCTAGAGGAGATCTGCATGGAGGAATGGACCAAAACATCCTAAAATGAGAGACAGTGGATCCAAATCCAGATTTAGAGCCAATATCGTGTGATTTTCACTACGTAAATCAGACCAACACTTCTGCAACTTCAAACATGACCAAAAGAAACGTATCAAAGTTCCATTTGTTTAACCTACATTTCAGGCACAAGGGAGGAAAATTACAAATAAAGGTAATATCTGGTGAAATCTCATCCTATGAATAATTTTAGGGTGTTGATTGAAATATAACTGATGTTAAAATACAGCATTTCATTCAAAGTGTACGTAGTGGGGATGAGGATACAGGTGATGGTGTTTTACACAGCATAAATAAAGTCAGTCTCCCACATTTTTGAAATAAGAAAACATCAGATGTTTCCAGGTTGACGATTAAGTCCTGTGTTAAATGTAATGCTTTAGTGTAACTAAAACTTAGGTTTTTAATTTGTGGTAACTTGCTTTGCTTTTAAAAATAGGAAAAGTATCAAAAACATTACCAGTAATAGATTAGTAGGAACCATCTTGGTGTAAAATGTAATCATTTTAAGCATTATAGACACGGAAAGGATAAATTCACCTTAACCTCAGTAATTTGAATAGGCTACAGTATTCCCCCCCTTATTCGCGGGGGTTAGGGACCCACCACCAACCCCCACGGCTGAAGGATGTCTATTACCAGTCCATTCTCAAAAACATTTCTGATCATGCCTTACAAAACATTTACTAAAGAACCGTGGAGTGTTACCCAAAATAAAGAACAAAACACTGTAATGCAGCCGCAGCGACAGTGTACTTTATGACACAGATGAGGAGTGTCACTCTGTCTCTGTGTCTTAAAACCAGGAGCGTGAGCTTCTTCCTCCATCAAATAATAAACACCTGCTGCTGATGATATTTATCCTCTGTGATTATCTTCTTCAGTATATCAGCATTTTTTTTCAGCCACTTCTGAGTCGGCTGATACCATTCAGGGGTAATGTTGATTTGATTTTTTGTTTTATTTTAAGTATTAAAAATAATGGAATAAGATTACATAAAAATTACAAGATACAGATTTATCATAACTATTTTAGATATTGATTAATAAGAAAATAAAGAAAAAAGAGAGAAAACTGATAAGAAAATGCTGCTATCTTATATTTACTCAAAGTAATGTTACAAGATCAAAAGTTGTAAATTTACGACTTTAAATCATGTAAATTTACTAGATTTAAAGTCATAAATTTACAACCTTAAGGCATAAATTGATAAGACAAAAGTAAAAACCATAGTCTATGACTTCATAATTCTCATGATTTAACAATTATGACTTTTTTCTAATAAATTTTTAAGATTTAAAGTTGTAATATATTTGCCGCAATACCCCGTTGTAACTCATAATCAGAAATAGACATTTTGCAGTTTTACACTAAGGACTTTTCCTCACTCTTCATATGCGAACTGCTCCTATCATGTTGTCTTCTCCAGAACAGGTCAGAGTTGTGCTCCAGTCATTCCTGGGTGTTTTTGTTTGGGGCTTTATCCTGTTCGAAGACCAGACACACGGCAGCAAGGTTAAATCCTGAATCTTCTTAAAACTTTTTGCAGCCCCATACTATAACTACACCTCCTCCGTGTTTTGCAGTGCTAATCGTTTGCTCTTCTGGATGTCCTTCAGCTCTTTCTCTCACAGGAACGTCCAGCTGCTTGGAGATGCTCTTAAAGCCTTTGCTTATTATGATTCTTTCTAACTTCTGGAGATCATTCATAGTTGCATACAAACTGTTTTATCCTTTTGCATTTAGACTTCCTGATTGCTCACAGGCTTCTCAATGTCACAGAAACCTCATTTAGTGTAACCAGCAACTTTTAACAGTAAAAGAGGCAATTAGGCTTGTTTTCTACTGATCAAAATGAAGAAGCTGCATAGATTTACATCAACCTTTTAGAAAATTTGGATTTGCATTCATTACCTTCTTTTAAAAAAAAAAAAAAAGAATTATGTTTTTGGCATGCACAAAAGCAAGCAGAAAAAGAAACTAGCATCTCTCAAAAAGTGATTTTTTTACGCTCTTACCTTTTACCTTAGTAGATGCAAAATTAGCCAAAAAGCTAGCACTTAGCTTACTACTCGCTAACCACCAAAATAGGCTAAAATTCCTCAGTAAACTAAATTAGCCAAGACGTTAGCATGTTGCTGAAATAGAAGTTAAACTCAAAAGTAGCCTAAAAATCCCTTATTAGCTAAGCTTAAAATAAGCATTAAAAAGTCAGAAGAGGCCAAATTAGACGGAACAAAAAGCTAGCATGTTGGTTAGCTAAACTCCTAAATTGCCTAAAACTCCTCAGTAAACTAAATTAGTCAAAACATTAGGCTGTTGCTAAAATAGAAGCTAAACTAAAAAAATCACCTTAAAAGCCCCAGGAAAAAAAACAAATTAGCCAAAATGTTAGCTTGTTGCTAAAATATTAGGTAAATTCTACATTTTTTGAAAATTACTATAAAAGATAAAAACATAGCACATGAATAAAATTAAAGGCTTGTTGGTACAAAAAAAATACCCAAGAAAATACCAAAAAAATAAAAAATAAAATAAGCAGTACTGTCCTGAAGAAGCGGAACGTTTGATACCAAGATTGCTAAAATCTCTGAAAGTGTGACTGAAAACCAAAAGTGTGTTTATGGAAAAGAACAGGAGAATCACTAAAATGTGAATCCTCTGAAGTATGCTACTCAAGTAATATGTACTTTAAAGAATGACTATTATTTTATTTTCTTCAGCCAGAGAACCACATGTGGCCCTGGAGCTGCAGACCCCTGGTTTAGTGGATCATCGTTTGCTTTTCATGTGATCAAAACCTGCGACATCCTCCATGTATTCCTCATCAGTGGAATTCCTGTGAACACGTGATGTTTTGTGGTTTCTGGCAGCGCTCCATCCCCCCTCCCGCGGCTGTGATTCATGACCTTGCCCCACACGACCGTTCCCACTGCTCTTGTGTGACGTGTTGCGGTGCCCGCCTGGATCGTAACCCCCTCTTGT
>NW_023419284.1:0-3087 GCF_002922805.2 Oryzias melastigma
ATATATATATATATATATATATATATATACCGGTGGATCTTCGTTCCAGTACTGACCTATGGTCATGAGCTCTGGGTCGTGATCGAAAGAACGAGATCCCGACTACAAGCGGCTGAAATGAGTTTTCTCTACAGGGTGGCTGGGTGCTCCCTTAGAGATAGGGTGAGAAGCTTGGTCACCCGGAGAGAGCTCTGAGTAGAGCCGCTTCTCCTCCGCATCGAGAGGAGCCAGTTGAAGTGGTTCGGGCATCTGATCCGGATGCCTCCTGGACGCCTCCCTGGAGAGGTTTTCCGGGCATGTCCCACTGGGCGGAGGCCTCGGGGAAAACCCAGGACTGGAGAGACTATGTTTCTCGGCTGGCCTGGGAATGCCTCGGGGTCCCCCCAGAGGAGCTGGAGGAAGTGGCCGGGGTTAATTCTTGGTGGCATAGATTCCACAAGGTTCTAGTAACATTTCTCAGGGAGTTTAGACCGCATTAACACACGGTTGCTGCAGATATGTCGCCTGAACATCCATGGCGCTGATCTCCTGTTCTACCACATCCTAAAGGTGATCTAATGGGTTGAGATCTGGTGACTGAGGAGGCTATTTGAGTCCAGTGACCCTATTGTCATGTTCAAGAAACAAGTCGGAGATGATTCCGGCTTTATGATAGTGGAAGTATTCATCAGACGATGGGTAAAATGTGGCTCCTAAAGGGAAGGACATGGTCAGCAATAATACTCAAGTAGGTTGTGGCGTTGTAACTATGCTACTAAGAAGACCAAAGTGTGCCAAGAAAAGATCCCTCACACTATTAGACAACCACCAGTCTGAACCGTTGACACAAGGTAGGATGAATCCATACTTTCATATTGTTGATGTCAAATTCTGACCCTACAATCTGAATGTCGTAGCAAAGATTTAGAGTCAGACCAGACAATGTTTTTCCAATCTTGTCCAATTGTCCAATTTTGCTGAGGGGTAGTCTTCTACTGCTCTAGCCCTTCTGCCTTAAAGTGTAATGCGTTTTGTGTTCAGAGATGCTTTTCTGCAGACCTCAGTATTAACTAGTGGGTATTTGTTGCCTTTTTTCTGAGGTGGAACCAGTCTGACTGGTGCCAACAACCATGCCACGTGGCAATGTCTACATACCTAAATACATTGAGTTGCTGCCATCTAATTGGCTGATTAGACATTTGCGTTAAGGAGTAGATGGATGGGTGTACCCAATAAAGTGGCCACCTAGCGTAGACCACAATGCCTTGCATTTGAACAATTTGTCATTTAAAAAGTGGGGGGAAAAAGTTGTGCAAAAAAGTCGTATAAATATAAGAAAATGTTTATCACCAGAACATGGTGGATTCATGAATAGTCTTTGTAAAATGTTCACATTTATTGTCTTTTTAATTTGAAAAATGAATATTTGGCATTAAAAAAGAAAACAAAGTAGTGAGAATGTGTCCAAATCGCATTAAAATCAAGGTTACTGGATTTGTTCCTCACTATAGTCTTTTGAGAGTTGGGGAGTAGTGAGTGAATTTGGACACAGTTACAGTGTATGGTTTGACAGTTTGCTCCAACTGCTCATCAGGATGGGACGATTCCACCCTGAACTTAACAGTCCACTAATTGGACATGCATGCGAGAGATGGCTTCATTTAAAAGCAATTAAGCAATTTGATCATCTTAAATTAGCCACGGCTAGATCCAAGGCACACTTTATGTCCTCCCATCCTCTGTAACCTCACTCACATAAACGGCGCGCCACCTCTCCGTCAGTTTGGCACATGATCTGCCTCATAGCTAATAATTTAGAAACTATTGCAGTTAGGTAGGGATCTTGAAAGGTAATAGAACCAGCACTTTTTTCCCCCCTTCTCTTAGCATGTCAAGACTGGATGATAACAGAAGCTCTGCTAATTAACACTACAGTGCTTTTGGGTGCAAATGGATCTTCACCACTTACTACATAATGTGTCACTTTGAAAACGAATACCTGAAAACTTTGCACTCTGGGAAAGTTGTCTGCTGGATCTATGGGTGCACCTACCTGATAGTAAAAGGAAGGGAAGAATTATTTTGGAAGATCAACCATTGTCCTTTGCTGTTAAAGGGTTTCAGTTCAATGAGAAGGGAGCCAATATATTGAATGAGTTAAACTGCAAACCTCAGATCTGACTTGAGTCAGAGGGTGACTGATCGTTATTTGATAGTTTTTCAGTAGTTGAGCAATTCTGTACCTAAAGCTTTAGTGATTTGCACAGGTACTGTGGGGTTTTGGGTTGTCCAAGCCCATCGTTTAGGGGAGGGGTCTGAACCCTTCGTTTTTTTGACCCCTCCATTGTGGCAAACTTTGAGTCCTTCACAAATATTTGAAGAATAGTTCATATTACTCCAGCTGGCTCCGTACTAAGATACCCACAATGCTCAAACAATCAATGAAGCACTACAACTTCATAGTCGTACTAAAACGTTTAGACAGAGTACCACTGAACTTGAGCTCAGTAAACACAATCAGGATTCACACACGCCGGATTAAAAAGCGGGCTGTTTCAAGGGTTTTAATTGTGCCATAGGGTTTGAAAAAATACAGTAAGGGGCACTAAGTAAATTACTGTTGTGTTGATACTAAACGACATAACAACATTTGCTGCTTTGAGATGATCCTGTCTTTTATTTTGAAATGGAAACATGTCAGAAAGTTATAATCGATTTCAGATTTGGAAAAAAAAACACTATTACTCTTGTAATGTTTATGTTTTATTCATGCACAAAAACAATAATGTGTTGATTTTTATCATAATATAGTAAAAATAACACGAATACCAAAGAGTGTCTTATTTTTTTGTAAGACTTTGTGGCTCCCGCTGAGATGTGGTTGGTGAGAAATCGTCTCGATTGACTCTTTAAATGTTGAAGGTTGCAGACCCCTGGTTTATGGTCATATAGAGAGAAGCGGCAGTATCTAAAGGGAAGCACAGGTGTGTCTTGCAGTTCTTGTGAGGCTCGTGTGGCCACCTCAAGGAGCGTCATGAAAATGGAGTATACGATTGTTGTGCGTGTGGTATTTGTCATCGACAATGCTTGTTTCAGTGACCACCTTCA
>NW_023419285.1:0-3086 GCF_002922805.2 Oryzias melastigma
CATTTTCACACTGCTGCGTCAAATTGTCTTAAAAAGATAAATATTCAGTCCCTCTTGATTGTGCGTCAGCACAGCAACAGAGCGTTTGTGACCTGCAGAGCCTTCTCTGAGCTGGCCCTCACAGTTTGTGGTGCTGATAGGCAGAAAGTGTCGTCAGCTGTCTGTCACTCCACCACCTCAGCAAGACGAACTAACAAATTCCTGTGGATCTTCTGCTGCAGCCAGCAGCATTTATCCTGAACACAAGAACATAGCGGGAGCTTAGCAAACTCCCACCAGGCTCTGCTGAACACAAAGCTGCTTTATAGCCCGTTAACTTTGATCGTTTTCTGTCAAGCGAACCAGCCGTGATCCTGTCATGTCTTTAATTATGCCTCAGCTCTGATCCTTTTTCATTAAGAAAAGACTGCATGATTTGGAAGAAATCTGTCTGTCTGATTTGAAAATGCAAAGTAAGACAAAAACCTAAAATTCAAAACGTAAAATTAAGTGTTTAGTAAATGAGATGAACTGTGTTCAGTGAGGTTTTCAAAAGTGTGAAGCAGCATTAATTTAATTTAATTAATTAGTTTTGAACCATACAGGAATATTTTGGCCTCTTCATACAAAATGCACAGCAGTTATGGGGTCCAAGGCGAACAGTAACATGGGGCTGTCTGCTGTGTTTGTATACATTTTTTCTTAATCCTCACCTGGGGTGAAACAACAAATTATTTAATATTACTGGTTCCCTTTTAGAAAGTATTAATGTCAAGAATCCAAATGTTTTAATAATCCTTTAAAAAACGAAATATTAAAGGGGCCATCCCATGAAAAAATACTTTTTGAGCTTTTAAGGGCATTATACTGTTACGTCTTCTCTATAAAGAACCCCAAAGTGGTATTTTGATCCGTTCACGTATTTCTGAGTGTCAGAGTTAAGCCCTCTATTTCTACCTCTAACCACCAGAGGGAGCTCTCACCTGAGTATTAACAAGCCCTGCTCCCTTCCTCTACTACATCTCCCATGATCCATCTCTCTCTGGTGTAAGCCTTCCTCAGCTGTTTCTCATCACCTCATCACCACCCTGTATATATGTCACTCTTAAACATCTGCTCAGTGCGAAGTCTTGTTTGGTCCTCTTACAGTCTGAGTATACGTTCTGTGTGTGATTCTCAGTGGTTTTTAACTCTGCCTGTTTCCTCGGTTTCCTGCCTGTCTCCTGCCTCGACCCACGCCTGGACTCTGACCACGCTTATGTCTTACCCTTGTTCATTAAATCAGTTGCACTTGGATCCAAATGTCTCAGCCTCTTCGTCACACAAAGTAATCCTCTAAAAACCTGTGCTCTCAGTACCAGCCCCTCCCATACCCACGAAAACAGGCAGGTCCTCCCGAATTGACATCACCGAGTAAGACAGCCCCTTTCAAGAAGAGTCTGCTCAGACCCCAGGCTAACGCAAACACCTTCTCCGCAAAGCTAGCACCTCGAGCTAGCGGCGATCAGCCAGCTTCCCATTGGGTGATACACAGACGAGGACGCCTCTAGGTTGTTTAGGTGACAAAATGGGCAGAACCTCCTGGAAGCAAAAGGCAGAGCCTCAGCAATTAAGTTGTTTTACTTCCTGGTATGAAAGGAGTCCACGAAAATAACTCATACTTCATAATTAATATTTAATGATTAGGCCATTTCAGTGATGTTTTTTTTTAATGACAGAAATAAATAATAATGATGGACGTAAAAGTATTTTAGAGACTGTTAGGTGTTCAGTTTGGGGCCCCTAGAGTATATAATGGTAAGTCTGCACCTGAACCAGAGACTTGAATTTGGTGTTGACTTATGGGTAGTGTCCTTTTTAATTCACAGAAATGCCAACGGTTTGAAAATTAAACATGGAGGAGAAATTCATATTTGTGGTTTGTACTCGTCCAGAATTATATGACACCCAGTTTTTTATATATTGGAGTAGAAATGTAAAAGAAAAAGCCTGGAACAAGATTTGCACCACTTTGATATTTCAGACCAAGCCTCTTTCAACTGTAGCTGCAAGCGCATATGCTAAAAGCGCGTTAAAGTTCTGCCGTTTGGCATCTTCTTGAAGTACGCAGCATCAAAGTTCAATCAAGGCATCTGGACATATAGTCTTGTCACTCATCCCAGCCCAAACTAATGACATTGCATTTGCTGGCCCCAAAATGACTAATACCCAGGTTCTTGGTCCTGGGTTCCAATTGGTTCCTATCTCACCATCTCCTGGGTCCAACTTCACAGTCTGGTGACAACATCCTGGTATGCCAGATGTTGGTCCTGCTATCCTAAAATTTACTATCTGAATATCTTCAGGGTCCAACTTCCCGGTTTACCAGATTCATAGTCCTGCTTTCCTAAACTGTCTTCTGGGGGCAACATACCGGTATGCCAGGATCATGGTCCCGGTCCCTAACTTCACTTTTTACAAACATCTAGAGGATCTTCTGGACTCCATATTCAAGTGTTCCTGGTGGGTCTCAATGGTTCTTGGTGATGTTTGGTGGGTCTCCTGGCCTCCATTTCTCTGTGTTTGGTTGGTGAGTTAGGGTAAGTAGTATCATTTCTGCTTATGGCCAATACCGTCAGGCACCATCTTGTCTGTAGTCAGGTCCCTCTCAGTCTTCCTCGGCTAGTCCTGTTCTTCACCCAGTACTTGTTCTCAGTTCCTCATTTACATGTTGGGCTGTCTGCAGTACCTTTGGTTTGTTGTGTTGAACCCCAACCCCCCATCATCCATCTTCCCGTCATAGCAGCCATTCAGGGTATGAATAGAAGAAAGAAACGCACTGATTGGAGATTTCGGAGTGCAGGGGTCTCCTCCATCCTTGTGTATGGACAATAAGCAAGAGTACCTTTCGTTCTTTACCCTTTAAAAGCCTGTCTGTTTATGCATAGTTCACCACATCAAACGTGTCCTTAGAGTGCAACCATGGCAACGACCGAGTTGAGTGTACCTCAACAAAGATGTAAAGATCAAGGGCTGGTAAAAAGTGCAAAACCAGCTTCTAAATCCAGAATTTTTTTTTGAAGATAATTTATTGGACTTCCTGATAGTTTTGAGGGTTTTTGCTAAAT
>NW_023419286.1:0-3084 GCF_002922805.2 Oryzias melastigma
GGTCCTTTCCAACACAAAATGTCACTTGTTATTAGTTTCAAGCAAACCAACCGTAAATGCCGAAGTCTTTGTGGATGAACTTTCCTGAACTTTGCTGCACTTGTTTACATCAATTAAAAAAAATGTAACCACCTTTTCTTCAAAAACTATTTTCTAACCCTCAAAAACCTTTTCCTCATGCATGAGTTGTTAGAAAACAACCTCAGATGTTTAGTGACCGAAACCTCGAAATGAACTGAATCCAAATGGTATTGACTAGAATAAACTTTAATAAAGACTACAGATGCTGTAACTTGATGCTTAATTAGCTGTTTAAGTCTAAAATGTAACACTGACCTCCATCCATCCATCCATTTCCTAAACTCACTTTTTGTCCCACTTGGGGTCATAGGGATGCTGGAGCCTATCCACACTCTTACGCCGGGGTCACACCAGACGCGAAAGCGGCGCGAAGCGGAGTGCGCTTCCATTCGGCGCCCATGTTAACCTATGGCGTCGGTCACACCAGGTGCGGAGGGTCCGCGCTGTGCAGCACAACGTTTCGGCGTCTGGCCTATTTCTTCCGCGAGCCGCGAGCGCTCCGCGTCAATACTGGCAGGAAGTTGAGAAAATCTGGTTTATTTTCAAAATAGAACCAATTTTTCACAATAAAACGCCGCGATTGACAAATGTGATCATGTTTTTGTGTCTAAACAGACTGTAGAGATGAAAATATGCATACAGTCAAAACACACAGACACGTGTGCGCGAGAGCCCCCACCCCGGACACCACAGATCTCCGGAGCGGGTGTGCTGGGCTGCAGGGTTCTGGGAGGAAAAAAAGCAGGGCAGACGCAGGGCATGACTAATGTAACAGTTAGGTTTTTTTTTTTTATTTTTATTTGCGTCTTCATCTTTGAACCTTTAAACCTGAAGTGTCTCTGTCCAAACCGACAATGCTCTTTGATATATCGTAACTCCGTACATGATCAATGTGAATCAGCTGATCTGCAGAGAATAGCAGTTTTATGTCGGCAAGCAACACTTTAAAGTTTTTTTAAGAAAAAATTCAACAAATTACTAATACAAAGTGTTATATTTCGACACAAAGCTGCTCTTCTCTGGAACAGAAGAGACTGATTCACGTTGATCGAGTTAAGGGTTGAAGTTAACTGCGATCAAATATAAACACGTCTGGAGCTAAAGCTTCAATATCAAAGTCTAAACACTTTTCTAAATATCCTTTTTGAAATTAATAAAGTCTTTTTGACACATTTTTAGCAAATCCTGAGCACTAAACTAAAAGTGAATCCAACTGTGTGTCAGGACTAGGTGGTGGTGGAGGACCCAGACCCAGGAGACCAGGCTTGGTGGCAGAAACTTACAATATTGAATTAACTGAAATATCACAAAAAACATTGGGGAGACAAAAACGATGACGGAACAGAACAGAGCCGAGGTCCTGTGTGGCAGACGGTAGGTCGATGGCGTGACGAGGGGAAATCCTGGTGATCTGGAGTGGAACAGATGAACCCACGTTGGCTTGTCGTTTTAACGGGTCGTCTGATGATGAGATGACGAACAGGTGTAGAGGATCCGATCTTAAGCTACCTGACCCTGGTGGTGTCCGAAATCCCTCCCTAACCCCTAACTACTCAAAAACTATATAAAGCGGGATTATATCGTGGCCTGGATTTTAAAGTAAATTTGAACACGATAATCACTACTTTTCTTTTATTTTTCCAAAACATCACCAAAGGGAGAATCGAATCAATACGAACATTTCATGAGGTTTATTTATGTGTTCTGATGGTGAAAACATGAATGGTTTATTTAAAAATGACATTGAAACATGTTTTTTTTTTGTTCAACATTGTTCGACTGCAATGCATTGTGGTCTATATTCGCTAATCTGTTGAGCATTGATGCATGCTAGTTTATTGCAAAGATTTCTGGGAAATTTCTAGTGACTCGATTTTGGAATAAATAGACTAATATATAGTGAATAGGGGAGAGTTTGGACCTAGCTGTGAAATTTTGTGGAATTTTCACTTCCAGCTAATGATGATTGGAAAGTTCAGTTTCCAGCTAATGATTTTCAGACGCCACTTTGTCTGCCACCAGGAGCTCTCGGTGCACCCCTCCATTGCAGATCAAACAATGCAGTCTTTTTATCAAATACATTTTAAAAGTCGAACCAGAAATGAAGCTCACAGCTCGCACCTTTTTAGAGTCCGTGTTATGACTCCATCGTGGATTTGAACCCTCACCCTCCAGTCTCAGAGCGGACACTCTACCACAAGGCCAACGACTTGGCTAAAATGTGTTAATTTGACATTTATTGAGACAACACCCACTTGTTCTAATCAATACTTGGTGGTGTTGACATGATATATCTTTGATTTTTTCTTATTCCTGCCAGAAAATCAAATCTGGATAAGAGGTATTGTTAGTTCTTTCTGTATGTGTCCAAGTCACCGTAGATGGACCGGGCCACTTTGAGCATCACACTTTAGTTAAAAGCAGCGTTTTGATGCCTTTCACACAGAGGCGAGCAGAAAGCTTTTAAAAAGCCCCTTCAATGCGGCATCACTGTGACATCCCCACATAAGCCCGTTAAATCGAACTCTCTCCAGACTGTCTTGCTTTTTACACGCCAATACCAATCCCAGCCACTGCATTCCTATCTAAGAGGTTATCCTCAGTCTGTTTGCGCTGATTGCCCTTGAATGGTCCCCCCCGGCCATCTGTGGTGCAACAGCAGCGTTACTCCGGGACAAACAGCCTCTCAGGAACGGAGGAAGGACAATCTCTCATCAATCCGTACAGCTCCCTGATCGTCCAACAGAGTGCTGGAGCTGTGTCACATTTCAGCCCAATGTTTTCTTCAGGACGACTGTCTCTCAGAGGAGGGAGGAGGCTTGTCTTTAATGGATTGGCTGCCAATGACCACAAGACAACTGAGAAGGAATACAAGATACAGAGGAAAAACAACTTTTTCTCCCTCCTGCAGCATGTCTCGTTATGTTTGTGTATTTTTTTAGACTTTACACACATACTTCTGAAAATATCTCCTGTCAAACAATTATTTTGATGATGTTCAGT
>NW_023419287.1:0-1454 GCF_002922805.2 Oryzias melastigma
CTCTTTAAACATGCTGCTATGATAAAAATAGCGAATCATTAGCTCTTTCTTTTACAGCTCTTGGGAATAAGAAAAATAGTTTAGAACGAACTGAATCTAAAAGCCCAGTTCACCAACTGCTCTCAGTTCTTTTGCCTGGCTGGCCATTGTTTATTTACAGCTGGAAATAAATGGTGCAATTTGTTTGCTTTGATGCCGAGAATGATAAAGAGGGAAGTTCCTCTAATTACAGAAGTTGGAATTTACACACAAGGGAAAAGAGATGGTTTTCAATAAATCATGCCCGTTCTGAGAGATGCCTTTTATAGCAAAATATACATTTGGAATTGGCATTTTTCTAGACCCTTACAAACAATATGTGATTTTTAAGTAAGGAAATTAGAAAAAGTGTTGGTGTTGATTCTGACCTTTGATTTTTAGTATTTACACTAAAAAATAGCTTCACAACAAACTCATTTGAGCAGAAAACTATAATGAGCCATCAGTAGCAGTAACATTTTAACAGCTGCTTTTTTGTCTATTGAGAAATCTTCCTTCATGTGTCTGCTTGTGTGCAAAGCTCTAAAAAAGAAATAAAAAAATTAAGCCTAATACCAAATGACAAGGTTTTTGGAACAGCTCATTATAAAACAAAAAGATGAATTTCCAAGGCACACAAGTGCCAACCAAAATGAAGTTTTATTATTTCATGTGTAAAAAATTACACCAGAGTTCCTAATTATGTTATCTAATGATAAATGAAAAATGTGTTTTCACTGAAGCTAAAATTTATTAATGTTCAGAAACCCAAGAACTGAAAAATAAAGTCAACAAGGAAATCCCAAAACCTACAGTCCCTCCATTGGCCACTCGAGGTTTAGATGGGAACCCTTGACTGTATACAGAGAACTGGACTGAACAAGTGTGATGTCACCTGTGGAAAATTCCCTACTTCTAAAATGAAACCAATTCAGTCGCCATTTTTTCACTATGCGGACGTCGCCATGTTGGAGCCAGTGGACAGTGATTTGTCCGAGTCGGTCTGAGTCAACGTTTCTATGGTAACTACTGTTGCCATTTAGGAGAAAGCTTGTTTGAAGCCCTCACACCTTCTACTGAAGCAGGCTCAGGAGAATCTGTCACCAAAATACTTTTACTGAGGCATCTGATTAGTCACTTCATAACTTGTAAAAAAGAAAACAGACAAAAAATAATTAGGAGTACCAAGAAGCAGAGCAAGAATGTTAATTCTGAAAAATAGGATGACCGAGTAATAGCTGTTAATTTCTTGTAGAAGTCTGTGGGTTTTTGGCTTCTTGGAGCCAGCAACTATTTCCTGTTCCTGTTTGGATCATGAGGGAGGAGGGATCGCTCAGTCCAGTTCTATTATACAGTCAACGATATGAGCCCTCCAGACGAAATTACAGCAAAAATCACTGAGGCTATGTCCGAATTCCCACCTTAATCCCTAATTA
>NW_023419287.1:1679-3082 GCF_002922805.2 Oryzias melastigma
AACAAATATAACTTCCAGGAAATTTGTAGTGCACTCGATTTTGGAATTAGTTGATTCGGACAGCACTAGAAAATGGCGAGCAGGGAGGGGTGGGATTTGGACATAGCTTCGGATGCTTAATTTACAGCTATGATGGCTCATTAAGTGACAATCAAATGGGTAACTTAAAATTCAACATGGAACTATAATATTTAAAAAGTAGTAGTAAAACATAAATTGTTTAAATCTAAGAAACAATTGAAAAATACATTTTTTGACATCTAGTGCCACAGAACTAACTATATGCACAGGTTTGAACACCAACTTCCTTCTTATATGCGGATTTATTATGCATTTTTTTCATGTTTCTATCCTTTTGTTAAAACTTCGATATACTAACTCAAACAAAAATGTCCCTTATATACCAAAATATTTTAAAAACGTAATTAAATTAACTGGAAGTGGTTGTGAACATACACAGTAACCACTTTTTGCATTCTGTGCAGCCAGATTTGATTGTGTTTTGGAAATTCCATTGACCTGTTTCTTTATAAATCCCATTTAACAAAAATCCAATCAATATTCCCCACTATGATTTAAAGAAACTTGCTTGAAGATGTAAATGTGATACAGCATCAAACTATGATCCAACTGGGTTAATGCAGTAAAGTTGGATTTTAACCCCCTATGCAGTGCTTTAGTCTTAAAAAAAATTGCAGAAACTTCATATCTGAGCGGACTGCTTTTTAATAAAACGTGGGTGAAACAGGGGGCTCGGTCATTGTCGAGGTTAGCTGTTTTTAGACACTGTCAGCAGAACTTGCAGAAAAAAATAAATTGCAAGGCATTGTTCACATGCAAGCCCCATCTGTGCAGCTGTGCTGAAGTTGCACAGTTGTAGGCATAAGTAATTATAATTGCTAACAAATAGAATCCATGCATTCCTTTATTTTTGCCACAGCAACATTATTTTATACATTTATCTTACTGGTCTATTTGTGAGTAACGAGGTGTTATTCTAAAAATAGGAATCACAGAGATTCTAAAAATGTTTGAAGCTTCAAATGAAATTATTTTATGATAGAAAGTGCTTGATAGTGGTGAGACCAGAGATGGTGTAGGGTTTAAAGATAGTGGTTAAGAGGTGAGCAGGATGGACAGCATCATCATTAAGCCACAGTTCATGCAAGACGCTCGGCACAGATGCCAGATTGAAATGTGGCCCGGACGAGGACTGCTGAAAACGTCGGTCGAAGGGTTTCAAGGTTGAAGCTGCCAAGACGGAGGTCTAGAGGAAGAAGAAATAGGGCGTTCGTGGAGGTAATGAAGGAGGAATTGAAGACAGTCGGCGTGAGTTAGGAGGACAGAGGATGCGGTTGAATGGAGGTGGATGATTTGCTGCTGGCCCTTAAACCTGAAGTCTC
>NW_023419288.1:0-3080 GCF_002922805.2 Oryzias melastigma
CCATCCATCCATCCATCCATCCATCCATCTATCCATCCATCCATCCTTCCCTTCATCCATCCATCCATCCATCCATCCATCCCAATTTAAGTCATGGGCTGCTGGAGCCTATTCTAACTACTGTTGGCCAAAGGTGGTGGACACCCTGCAAAGGTCACCAGTCTGTTTCTTTTTACGACTTTTAATTATCCAAAAACAATTAAAGTAATTTTTTTGTAAACAAACAAACAAAAAACCCTCACAAAAATATCCTGACATATTTTGACTTTTCTTTACACTATTTACACGCTTTGTTTACAATTTTTCCTTTTTCTATATTCTTAAGATTTCTGCTCAAATTTTACACATAATTTTAGTTGGATTCTATGACACTTTAATTTTGTCATGTAATTAGATTGAATTCAAATCACTGCTTTTTTTGGACACTTTCAAAAAAGGACCATTACCATATCCATTTGTTTATTAATCCATAAGTAATCCATATGTTTTTCAAAAGCCATCCCTCCCCCTTCAGAGCCTGCGGTACTCCTTAGAGTATAATTGGGCTGCTGGAGCCTATCCTAACTACTACTGGGTGAAGGTCGGGTGCACCCAGAGCAGGTCTATAATTTTCAAATGAAAAGTGTTGAAAACATAACTGAGCTTTTATGAAACAAATGTCTCAATCAGAACATCCTTACTTCCTCTTCCTTTCGGATTTTCCCTTCTGGGGTCGGCACAGCCAATTATCTTTGCTCTGATTTGTGTATTGGGTGATGTCTTTACTGACACAACCCTCTACATTTTATCCAGGCTAGAGACCGGCTCAGGGAGACCCTCGCTTGCACCCCCTTGTGGCTACATTGTTATTTCATTCTTACTTCCTAAAGTCAAATAAATAATACAAAGAATGAGAAGTATAACCTCCTGGTTATCAGGAATACAAATAGGTTATCTGTAAAGGAACATTTCTATCTCCCAAACACTGCATTCTACAGAGGACATTTGGCTTTAAATTAAACGTGAAGGGGGAGGGGCTCTGGGAATTGTAGTTTTTAGTGGATTCAAAAACGTTTGACATTTTTTCCTCTGGTAGTCAGAAGGATAATTTGAAAAAAGTGATAAAAAAAGACAATTTAAATACAGATTCATTCAAATTTGATTGTGTTTTTCTGTCAGAAATTTGTAAAAGAGTATTTTTAAGGAAGAAAAAGCTCAGATTTAAAAAGATTATTCAGGATGTATTGGCATTTTAGCAGCATGAATCAGGTGGAAAGGTCTGAAAAGAACTATTGGTCAAGTTTCTTACCAAAACCCAGTGAAATCACAACATACTGTTTAGAAAAATAGCCAATTAACCCACTCATTTACAAATGCAATTTTTGACTAAGTGAAATATAAGTGTGTTATTTTGTTTCTATGTGCAACAACTTTAGCTTATTTTACTTCTGACATCATTACATACAAGTTCCTTTCAAAATAAAAGACATCCAGTGTCAAGTGAGATCCTCCTGCTGATTGAAATATAGTTGCAGTTCTATACTTTAAAGTACCACTTCAATCATCTTTCACTCTAATAAAAGTTTTCCCAGTGGTCTTTTAATTATAATTATGCTGTTTTTGGACTTGAGTATTGGCATTGGAAGGCTGTGAGTAGGTGAATGCTTTAACTAAATTGAGTTATGTATGGATTATTTGAATTTATTGTTTGCTTTACGTCAGACCACCAGGTGCTTTTTGTTTTTTCGTCTGTGCTTGTGTTATGTGTTTTGTAGAAATAAAATGTGAATAAAATATGATTACTAAAAAAATAATTATGCTGTTTTTAGACAAAATCTAAGAAATTATGTCGTTTTCTTTGACATATTTTCTACAGAGTAGCAAAAAAGTGTTTAATCAGCCACCAATTGTTCAACTTCTCACACGTAATAAGATGAGAGAGGTGTGTTGTTTTCATCATACTTCGATGAGAGACAAAAGTAGAAAAAAAATCTCAAATTGTCTAATTTTTTAAGAATTTTTTTGTAAATTATGATGGAAAAATAAGTATTTGGTTGAGCAAATGTTCATCTCAATACTTTGTTGTCAAACCCTTTGTTGGCAATGACAGTAAGTTTTCTCTAAGTCTTCACAAGGTTTTTACAAACTGTAGCTGGTATTTTGGTCCATTCCTCCATGCAGATCTCCTCTAGAGCAGTGATATTTTGGGGCTGTCGCTTGGCACTTTCACCTCCCTCCAAAGATTTTCTATGAGATCTGGAGACTGACTAGCTCACTCCAAGACCTTAAAATGCTTCTTACGGAGCCAGTCCTTTGTTACCCGGGCAGTGTGTTTGGGATGGTTGTCATGCTAAGAGATCCAGCCATGTTAATCTTCTTGTTAATGTCACTCAAAACCTGACATACATAGCCCCATACATTCTTTCCTTTACACAGATGTGTCGTCCTGGTCCCTTAACTGAAAAATAGACCCAAAGCATGATGCTTCCACTCCCATGCTTTATAACAGGTATGGTGTTCTATGAATGCAACTCAACATTCTTTCTCCCCCAAACAGAGGAGGTCTTACCAAAAAGTTCTATTTCGGTTTCATCCGACCATAGGACGTTCTCCCAACCCTCTTCTGGATTTGGACCTTTTCCCATCATTTTAGTCAGTTTTTTGACAATCTAAGCATAACTGATAAAACTTTACGAACAAACCTATTATTTATTCAGATTGTTAGCATACAACCATACGACAGCGTCACCCGTACCTCATAAGTACGGACAACTTACATTGTCTTCACCAATACTTTGTGATACACTTACCACACACACACGACAATCATCATCATCTTTATTTATAAAGCACTTTAACACAATTCAAAGTTGAACAAATCCCTGTGGGTTCAACTAAACATCGTAAAAACTATTACTATGATAAAGTCGATTAATGAACTTGAATCAATCTAAAACTAATAGATCAATAAACGATCCATAAAAATAGAGATCGATGAAGTACATAATGGCATATACTTGTATAGCGCTTTCTACTCTCCTCCGAGGGCCCAAAGCGCTTCACAGTCACAGACCCATTCACACATTCACCCATTCACACAC
>NW_023419289.1:0-3078 GCF_002922805.2 Oryzias melastigma
TTTGACGGGTAATTTTTTTTCACATAATATGCCCAATGAAAAGTATTTTGACATAAAAAATAGATAAAAATATGACAACACATGATAAGTTAGTTTTATTTTATTTTGGACTGTTATTTATGTAACAAAATGGGAAATAAAAACATAAAACTGAGAATTACTGAAAAAATGGGAATTTAAGAGCAGAAAATTCCTTAAAAAAGGTAATAATGATGACACTAGAGACTTGGTCTTTGGTTCATTCATTCCTGAAACTTGTGAGACTTTCCCCAGAGACCCATAACACTCAGAAAAATGCATTATATTGAAAATTATGTTAATACTATTGCTCAGGTGAAAATCACCTGACAATAGTGCTCTAGGGTTAAAAAACACAATTTTCAGTATTTATTTCTCAGACATTAATGCATCTTTGAATCTCAATTTTACAGTTTTAACACAACTAAATTATGTGATAAACAAAGGAGAAAATGTCATGAAATTCTTCCAGATCTTTTTGTTTCTATTGACTTTCATTTGAGATTCTCAAACCCCAAAGTGACATTAATCAAGTACTCCAGCATCAGCTCCCCGTCTCCGGAGCCTAAAACCCAACTCTGGCCTCACTGATGACAAATCTCACCACCGCGGAGCGAGGTTAAATCAGAGACTACCACCAGAATTTGGGTGTGGAGAGGATGGAGTTGCCTGCCCTCAACCCCACGGAACGCTTGTGGGATGAGCATGGGTGTACTCTTCATGCCAGAGTGACCAACACAACCACGCTGGCTGACTGAGAACAAATGTTGATTGAAGAATGGCCTGCCATCCCACAGCAGTGTGTGACCAGCAGGCGATGCCAGCATGTTGTGGTCGTCCATGGTTCTGCCTGATGCTGCCCAGCTTCCTGATTGAGATGTTAAAAAGCCACTATGTTGGGTTTTATACCAGTTGAGTTAACAGAAGAAACGGTCTGGTATTTTTTTTTTTTAGTCCCACTCCAATCATCCTTTTGATCTATTGTAAATAGATCTATGATTTTGCAGTTTTTAGCCAAAATCAAAAAACTTGTTGGATTTAGTTTCTTCAGGAGTTCATCAGAAATTCATCTCTGAGTTGTGGGTGGGACTGTTGGTGTGAAGTAAGCCCACCCCCACTTCCCATCACCCATAACTGAGCTCATCTCCTGCTAGCTTACAGCCCCTCAAAACCCCAAGCTAAAATCACTGGTGCACCAAAAATATTGGAGCAGTCGTCCAGTTCAGACGAGGAAAAACGAAGACGTGGCCCACTATTCCTATTTTCTACTCCTGATTCACAGCTATTTGAATAAAGACACACTCAGAAATGCAATTTTAAGCTTAATTCTCTTTATATTTGTATGACATCAGTTGAAAAATTCTACAAAGACATGTTAAAAACACTATTTTGGACACTTCCTATCACACATAAAAAAACTTCTTAGTGGTTTGAAATCCAAATTTTTTAATTCACTAATGTGTTTAAATGTGGAGGTTTTACTGCGCATGATCTCCCCTTTTGAAGTTAAACTGTCGTGTTTGTCCTCTGCAGATCGAAAACCTCCTGGATCAGCTGAGGGACAAAGAGAAACAGCTGAGCGGCCTGAAAGACAGAGTGAAGTCTTTGCAGACGGACACCTCCAACACAGACACCGCTCTGGGAACGCTGGAGGAGGCTCTTTCCGAGAAGGTACCCCGTCTGACTTCAGGTCGACACCCGACCGCTGGAGCAAAGTGGCATTAACGAAAGCCGACAGCAAATCCACCGACCGCCCACAAGCTGACCTGACTAATAAATTTGAACATATATTCATAGTAACTGTTCAATTTTTAAGCATTTACAACATTTAAAAAAACCTAAATGAGGCCAAATGGCTTCAAACAAAGAAACCACTCAAGAATGAACAAGATTTATTTCTCTTCATGCAATTTTTTTTATAAAAGAACTTGAATCTGATTCAGGGAAAATAACCAGCAACACATCTGCATTTTGTTTTTACACTATTATAGGCGATAATGTTACAAACTAAATCTCCTTTTTGACTTGCCACGCACAATGGAAACGGGGCTTTTAATTGTCCAATGACTAATATTCAGGGTGTAGCGAGGATTTGTGAGTGTTGGCACAATGACGTGACTACTCCTGTGTTATAAGCTTTTCCCTCCTTTTTCATGACTTTTTAAGTCCTTACATGATGTTTTCATCCTCTATCAGGTTCCACTCTTCTCCTGGTTTTTCTGTAGCTTTATTTTCCTAAATACAAGTTGATAAAATGTTAGCTCAAAGCTACTAGACATATTTTCTTTTCCCAAAACTGTACCAGAATTTTCAATTTGCATGTCTATTAACTTTATTTGATGAAAACTCTCCCTTTTTGTTGCATATGAAGGAGCGAATCATCGAACGCCTGAAGGAGCAGAGGGAAAAGGAGGAAAGGGAAAAAGGCGACGAGATGGAGTCCAGCAAGAAAGACCTAAAAGAGTTTAGGGAGAAAGTGTCCCAGCTGCAGGCTGACCTCGCCGACCGTGAGGTAAACAGCATCGCTCAAATCCACATCCATTTTAGAGCTGAAATTCACAAAAACAGGCTCTCCATTGTTGCAAAAAAAACATGACTGATGTGTGACTGCATAACAAGCCTCAGAAGCCTCTTAAAAGTAGAGTCCTTGCACCGAAGGACAATGATGATGAAACCTTTATGTTTCCTTGACAACAAAGCCCAGTGCCCACATTAACAGAAATGATGATCAGAGCTGAACTCCACTTGATGAGAGCTTTTGTGAGACAGCCAAGCTGAAGCAGAGAGGGACAGGAGTGTTTGGAGGGTTTTTCTTCACGTTTGTTTTGCAGCTGCTGGGCAGCAAAGCAGAAGTCATTTCTAAGAAAGACCTTTAAGGCTTCAGCTCACATTTATTTCTTTTTTTAAAAATATGCATTTGATAAAAGATTTTTGGTTTTAATTTAAACACCAGAATAACTTCATTTGTAGCTTTCTATATATTAAGAACTATACAATGATAATCATGTTTTTTCTTGAGTTTTTTTTTTTTAAGGGAGGACATAATTTAAGATTAAAATT
>NW_023419290.1:0-1454 GCF_002922805.2 Oryzias melastigma
CTCTGCTGGTTTTATGTCAGAAGAAAATAACCTTTGAAGAAAATTTAATTTATTGTTTAGCAGATTTTCTTTCAAATTCTTGTATCTTCAGATCCAGATATGTGATGAAGTGTTGACAACATAATTCAGAAGTTTTTTGTTGTTGGTTTATTATTAAGAGATTGTTTTGAAAATTTGATAAAGGTGCGTGCGGCTTAGAAAACAGAAACGGTTTGTGTTCGGAGTCCAACTCAATAAAGCAATTTTCACGTTTTGCAGATTTCTTAAAAAGCCAATAAGAAACTGTTACAGATCGTATGCAAGAAGAAACTAAGATGCAAAAAGGACTACAATACAATACTCAATGCAATTTGTTTGGAGACAAAAATATTTAGCAAAAAATTATTTTCCAAAAATTCCTTATATATTTTTTTTTTCTTTGGTAATACTAATAAGGAAACATGTTTAGGTCGGAGTTGCTGTCTTTGATGGACAGTGGGTCTACTTAGTGGCTGCATAAACTACGCATGACTTGTATTCGCTCTCTGCTGCAGCTCTTATCCTGTTCCGTCGGAAACTGACAACTGTATCACAATCCAGGTCCTGTAAATGTAGTAAAGTTACAAATTAAACAACTGCAAATTTCTCCCAACTAGGAATTTGGAATAAAATGTTTTTATTTACCTTTTTGAGTTGTCTCTCTGCTGGAGCTGAAATAAATAAACAAAAATTGTTCAAAACAAAAAAATTGTTTGTAAGATTTTATCATCAATTTTAATAATGATACCTTTTCGACGAGACTTGATTTTCATGAACAGCATGACGATGACCATCACAAGAAAACCAATAATGCTTCCCAGAATTATGGTCTGCAGATCTGGTAATCTGGACACCTCTAAATGGCAAAATACATGGATGAATTATCAGTTAGATAAGGAAGATTTTACTTAAAACTTGTTGATATTCTTCTGAATGATCTAACCATAAACCAACAAATACGTTGCATCTTTGAGGTTTTTATATCCAAAGAAATACTATCCAGAGTTGGAGAAATAAACATTTTCGATGTTGAGAAAAACATTTTATTTTTATTTTTATGTCATTACAGAAAGCCAATTAGGACCATTAAAAAAATTATGCCGGGTTCACAGCCCACCCCAGCATGGAGAAATGGCATCAGCTGACTCAAAAGCGGCTCGAAAATGTTCTGATTATTGTGGAGGGTGTTTATCATCCAGAGCAGGTGTTTTTCATGGATGAAACCGGCAAATTCTGGATAGAGAAGGCCTCTCGCACTCATTTGATGAAAGAGGAAGCATGCACCTTTTTAAGGCATAGAGAGACAGTGCGACAGTCCTCATGAAAAGTTTATTGGTCTGGATTTAAAAAAAAAAGCTCTTTATTTGAGAAATACTCCAATTTTCTTTGACAAATGTTTACAAAGCATGATCAGAAGAGTTTTTGATGAGTAACAG
>NW_023419290.1:1462-3076 GCF_002922805.2 Oryzias melastigma
GGGGGTGGGGTGAGGCAGAGACAGGTTCTCTGTATTCGCAGATTCAACGTATTCATGGAGGTCTCTGGCACCTAACCCCCGTGAACAAGAAGGGAAAAGTGTATTTTTATCTCTACAGTCTGTTTAGACACTAAAATATGATTGCATTTGTCAATATTGGTGTTTTATTGTTAAAAATTAACAATAAAACATGCCCCTGCATGGAGAAATGGCATCAGCTGACTTAGAAGAAGAAATCCTGATAAGTTGAAGAATAAAATCGCGGAGGATAACTATCATCTGGAGCAAGTGAATATTTGATGGAGGAAGCGCACACTCCTGACAGACAGAGCGACACTCCTCATCTGTGTCATAAAGTGGGCTGCGGTACAGTCTTTACTTATAAAAAAAAAAAAAAACTCTTGAGCAGTACTTTAATATTCTTTAATAAAATCTTTACAAAGCATGATAACAATTGTTTTTTATAAGTATGGATCAGTAATCGACATTCTTCAGCCCATTGGGTGGGAGTGGGGGTGGATAAAACAGGGATGTTCTCTGTATTTACGGATTCTGTGTATTTGCAGATGTGCCCGGTAGGCAAAAGGCAGAATGAAGGTTTTCCTCTACCATGCACTAAATGGAGCAGGAAATGTCAAGGGTTCCTATTCTTACAGGCATTAGAACTTCAGAAGATCCTGCCATTTGTTGGATTGGGATCCACAAAGACTCCAAAATAAAGTTTTTCTACAGGCTTAAAGTTTTCTCTAAATTCTCCCCCTTTTTTGTAGTATTACTTTAAATGTTGACAATTTGAATTATGCTTTGTAGGAGAACTGCAACCTCGTGCAATCTGTGATGGAAGTTAACGTTGCTGTTTAAGTTTTCAGCAGTTCAGCGCGTGGTGCTTTCAACTTGCTCTCGGACATTGATTTTAAAATGCTACGAATTACCTGGGAATACAAATTAATACAAAATTCCACTTTGCTCAGTAAACTTAAAATATTTGCTCGGCAAATGTTGCCTTCATTTTTTTAAATTAATATCAAAGGAACAATTTTATATTGTACGCTAAAAACACATTAGATTTGACTGACTGTAAAAAAGAAACAATCTCACCTTCTACTTGCAAAAACGTAGCATCAAAAATAACAGCGTCAGAATTTTTGTAGAATCCACAGAAATAGAGTCCAGAATCAGAGAAATTGACTTCACTGATGTTCAGAGAAACATGAGTGGTGTTGGAGGACATTTGGAATCTTCCATCTTTATATTCTTCCTGGACTGTAGCATTGGACTCAGTAGTCATCATGGATGCGATTTTGGTGGCGTTGGATCTTTGGTCCATCTTGAACCAGAAAACGTTGGTGATGAATCTGCTGAGGTTGGAGCACAGCAGTGAGACTTCTCCTCCATGTTGAACCTCTACGATGACAAACTCAGAAAGTGACACAGAGATCAAACCTGAAATAAAAGAGTGAGATGTTCATCAGCTTCACATCAGCTCTTCTCTATCAAAGCATTTATGACAAAACCTGAACAAATGTCAAAATTGTAATCAGTCTTACTGAGGCTGCAGAGAAAAGCCAATATTGAGGTCACCATTTTGAACACAACAGGATTCCACCTTTTGTT
>NW_023419291.1:0-3074 GCF_002922805.2 Oryzias melastigma
CCGTGAGACTGATGCTGTGGGAGCTGATTATTTAACCCCCGTGGCTAAGTCATGCGGTGAAGTGAAAAGTGGTCAACTGCTTTGGCTTCAGTAATAGGATTTGATGAAAGATTTTCAGATTAAAGTCATTTTTGGATTACCTAAAAATAAAAATAAATAAAAATGGAAAATAAAAGTCAGCTTCATAGAACTGCGCGAACTTTAGCAATACAGCAGAAACTATTTATTTAAAAGCACAAAATAAGTAGAAATATATACAATCACGTTGCTGTTAACAGCAATACTTTTGCTTTTTTAGCATAATTTAGAGGAAAAAAAACCATAACATTTTAATTCATGTATTCATAAATGTTACATTTACTAATTAAATATTAAGTTAACGTGATATTATATTTCCCGACTATTAAAAAAAAAATAGCACTATTTTTGGTTTGATTTGGTTGTGCAGCAAAAATAAAATGCAGGATGAAACAAATAAGAAAAATCTGCAACAAGAGAAAAGCAGCAGTCTTATTCTAAAATAAAATACATTAGAGGCCACTGATCATTTACATGTTCACAGTATTATGCTAACACGCTTTGCCACAACATTAAGAAACTCAAACTCACAGGAAAATGATGACAAATGACCAGCTCCTCATCCACGAGCAACCCTGACACTCTCTCTCCTCTGTGCTGAGCACACATTATAAAATCACACATTGTGGAAACACAAGTTAAGGTTGAACAATCCCAGGACAAATCAGATGTGTATGGAAATTCAAAAAAACAAACTCACGCTGTCCTGAAGCTCTGTAGTCTTGCAGAATACCACGTTAGACGTCAGACGGCGTCGCACAGCTCCATATCCTTTCAGAACTCCAGCTAATAAGAACTCTTCCACTTCAAAAGAGCAGCTTACTTCAGTTTCTTCAGGTTCTTTTCAAACGCAGCACAGAGCTGATTCTCACGTTGATCACATAAAGGGTCCAGGCTAACTGCGTTCAAACGTAAACACTGGTCTGGAGCTAAAGCTCCAATGTATAAGTCTTAACAGTTTTACAAATCTGAACACTTTTGTTAATATCCTTTAACAAAATGTTTACCTGCTTTTGACACATTTTAAGCTAATCCTGAACACTTAAAAAAGTTTTTATAAAACTGGCTACAACTCTGAAATGTTGTGGAATTTCCATTTCCGGCTAATGATTTATCAGCCTCCATCTTGTCTGCAACAAGTCGTAAAACAGACTAGCATTTTGACAGAGTGCCCTGTATCTCTCAAAATCTCTAGCAACAATAAACACAACCAGAATCGATCTATATCTAAGCCTCTCCTGATTATAAGGTGCACTGTCATTTTTTTTGCTTTTTGTCTGCAATTAAAGAGGGCCATACCATGCAAAATCTATTTTTTGAGCTTTTAAGTATATTATACTGTTCATTCCTCACTACAAACAACCCTAAAACAATATTTTGATCCATTCACACATTTCTAAGTAATCCTCTAAAACTGCGCTCTCAACAGTAGTCCCTCCCATCCCCACGAAAACGAGCGAATCCTCACAATCTGACGTAACAAGTCAGAAGAGTCTGCTCCACCCCCAGGCTAACACTAACACTTTCTCTACAAAGCTAGCAGCTCGAGCTAGCGGTGAGTTTTGCTAGCTTTCAATGATTTTGGTGTCCATNTTTGATCCATTCACACATTTCTAAGTAATCCTCTAAAACTGCGCTCTCAACAGTAGTCCCTCCCATCCCCACGAAAAGGAGCGAATCCTCACAATCTGACGTAACAAGTCAGAAGAGTCTGCTCCACCCCCAGGCTAACACAAACACTTTACAAAGCTAGCAGCTCAAGCTAGCGGTGAGTTTTGCTAGCTTTCAATGATTTTGGTGTCCATGGCAGACGTGAAATCCTGTTCATATTTGCCCACTTTTGTCATAGGACGGATAACAACATAAGGGTGGGGTCATCTGGACCCCAAAAATGATAATTAACATTTCCTCAAGAGACTTGACAATGGATCAGTTAGCCAGAATGTGCAACATTTGTTTCTTTTGTAAAACCCTGAGTCGTGACATTTCTGCTGACACTTAGAGTTCCTGACAAAACATTCTTTCCATCGCTGGAAAGAAACCAATTCAAACATTTGAAGGACTCCAGTGGCAGGATCTCATACCATCAACCTTTGATAAGACATTGTGAATGAAGTCATGAGGAAAATGTGATTACACATGTCCCTCTGTGAGCTTCTAATGTCACCACATCAACCTCTGAGTGACACGCTTTACCTTAACACACCCGTGCCGTAATGTGACATTTTACAAATATTAAGCCACCAAGAAAATATTCACCTTTGATGTCTTTTTGAAGAGGAAGTCTTTCTGTTTTTATATGTCAAACGTGTCCTTTAGCCAGTTATTACAATGAAGAGGGAATCAAAGAGAAATTTGGAAAAAAGGCTTTTTTTATTTGGCAGATCTAATGTTTAGTCACACAACCGAGGAGAAAGAAACATACTGTACATATCATTCATTCCATAAACGGATTTTTTACTTGAACAAGTACATCTTAAGAAATTGTTTTCTTTTTCTAATACTAAAAAACATCAAATGAGCCTCTATTTTAAAGCTGAAATTTGTTGTTTGGCTATTTATTTACTCACCATTTTGCTTTTTATATGTATTAAAATGTGATTACAACACAAGCAGTCATCCTACCCTAGTCTGATTGGATTTTTTTGAGTGTTGTGGTCTTGCATTCTTTTCTGCTGTCTGTTCTCTGTCAGGGTAATTCATTTCCCCTGGACCTCTCCGTGGTCCCCTCAGACCAGAAAGCAATGTATTAAGTGCTTGTTTGGATCAATTTAATGTGCAGTGATAGCACATTCACTTTCTGCTGACTGACCAACCGAACCCATTAATTTTCTTACAAATTTCCAAGGTGTTCATTATGGATATCTGCAAATGGGAAACTCGCAACATGATGGCAGAAGGAGCATTTGTAGAGGCCGGGTCATTAAAGGGCTTTTAATAAAAAATTCTGAACAGTTAATTGAAAAATGTTGTAAATGCTATAGAAAATGCAAGGA